>NW_026642179.1:1885000-1920000 GCF_028554395.1 Pezoporus wallicus
TTGGTTCAGACAGCCAGCAGTGACAATCCCGCTTTCCTTGTCAAGTTTCAAGAACTCACAATCCTTAATTTAAACACTTGAGAAATCTATGGAGCCTGTCAGTCTAGTTAATGAAGCCTCCTCCTTCCCCTTTTTTAAACAAAATCTGACTTTCTTTAAAGACCACTTAAGGCATATCTCTGATTATACAAACAGGTTCTGTCCTAGAAGAGGCAATAATCCAATAATAACCTCCTTAGACTTGTTTCCCTCACCACCCCCAAGAGTTCACTAAAGGAATATAGCTTCTTTAAAGGTAACTAGTCTAAAATAAGCAACAGATATATGCCATTTTCAATACAAAGAGTAGGCAGTGCTCAATACAAATCACTGCTTTGATTAGAGGGGCTTCTTGATCCTAGGTAATTTAGAAGGTTATGTACATGAATTAGTAATCCCTTAAGGTTCTCTAATATATCTATCAAAATATACCCATTTTTCAGATATTTACAAGACATAAAACTGCTTGCTTAGCATCACACAGCATATATGAAAGCACATATATATGACAACAATACAAGAAGAGATGCTGCACATTCAATTGTTAAGAAAATTAGACCACATAATTAGGCAGATTTTAGCATCTGAACCTTGGTTCTCTAAACTAGTTAAAGCAATTTATGTAAGAAAATCAGATGTTGAAATAAGACTGATACCTCACTGTGCTAAGTGCTTTGAATTATGTATTGACATCTCTTTCTCAATGAATTTACAATCCCCCCTGGGACAAAACATAGTAAATGATTTTACACACAGTATGAGAATATATGGAACGTTTTTTCTCTTTCTGTTTTGCATTATAATCATAGAAGTCTGGAAGGAAAAGCACATCTGTGTAGCAGAAACGTGCAGTCACATAGCTGGGTTTGTATAAGTTATTTAAACCTGAAAAATTAGGAAATATTAATGGTCCGATTGGCTGCCCATGGCCAACCGTCAATTCTGATAATTCCTATAGCCATCACAAGAGAATTTTGAGATGAAAAATTTACATCAACATTAATTAACATAATGTAAACTGTAATGACATAGTCATCTATATGCACTATGAACAGGCAACATGAAATACAGTAGATATGAAAAGACCTATGGTCCTTGATTACTGAGACTGGCAACACACATGGCAATAAAATTATGACCAAACAAGGGTGAAATTGGAGGCAGTTAGGAGCAAAGATTTTGAGAATAAGTTTAAATCAGCATAAAAAAGGTGAAGCTACAGGTGGATCTACATATACTGTACCACAGTCAGAATTAGGGATCAGAAGAGCTACATTAACCAGAGGTATTTTAAACATGTTATGGGAATGGGAAGCTGGCTGGCTTCAGGAAGGTCAGAGAAGATTACTATAAATGTTGAGTAAAGGCAGCAGAAGTGGGGTGTGAATGTGGAATCTCTTTAGTGAAACTATGCATGAGCCAGGTCTTTTGGTACTACAAGAAGACAAATAGGTGGCAAGACAGGGGTGCTATCAGACTGAGTAAAAAGGTCAAAAAATGGTAGCTTAATTAGATATGATCGTCTACTATGACCACACTTTGGAAGGAAGCAGAAAAACAAGTAATTTCAACTACCTGAATTTTGAAATGATACGGCTTCCAAAAGACTACGTCAGGATGAAAGGCAAATACCAGATGACACTGGATCAGTAATGTAAATGTGGTAGCATCTCTTATGTGAAGATCAGCTGAAAGGTTTACGTCTGGTTTTAGGAGGTATCTGGAAATTCTCATTAAAATGCCATTGATGAAAGGGCTTTGACTTACTACTTCTTTTGTAAGTGTATGATAAAGACTCCAATCTAATACCATAAGGGAGAGTAAATATTGTATAGGGCTATCAATATAGTCTTACCTCAGATCCTTTTACTGAAGCTTTGAAAATTTGGCTTCTGAGTGAATTGTATGGATAAAGCTGTGGAAGTCTTTCATCTAGATGTGTAGTCTGATGTCTGTTTTAACTTTCAGAGGGTTTATCCTGAAAGATTTCCAGTTCGGTAAATGTTGTTGATAGGGGTTTTCTATTTGTGTACTGCACATATGAAGCCAACATCTTTAGAATTTATTTGAAATTGTTATATTTTAGTATCCAATATGATATGTTTGAACATTGAAATTAGACCAATTTCAATCTTACTGAAATTTATCATTATCATGATTCCTGGAAATGAGAGTAATCTGTGGACTGGAGACAGTTGCAGGCTTTCCAGTGAAAAAAAAATGTTTGCCCAATATAAAGCAAGAGCGATATCTGCATGCCAGTAGGTGTTTTTGTGGTACCAAGATCACAGCTTAAAAGTGGCTATGGATTTCCAGCTTGGGCTGAAATGGAAAGAAAGCTGTCACTCACCAGAAACCTTACTTTTTATCCAGCCCATAGGAATGACAGTTTTGGGAGCATGTCTATTTCTTCAATCTCACTTATGCTATCACTGTCTTTTAGCACTCCCTTAGTTTCTGGAGCATGCAAATGTTTTTCCCACTTGCTTGATATGCATCAATCTGTTAGCATTTGTCCATCACTTTTTAACTCTTTCACTTCCAGACTGCATTAGGTAGTGGAAAGGGTACAGATAAAATTGATCCTTGGAGGAATTCACTATTAGACACATCTGAAGATGGAGGTTTGGATGTACCTCTCAACAAGACTTGAAACAGTTAAAGTGATTTACCATCATGCAAACTACTCTCATAATGTCCCTGGGTTGATTGCTGCAGACATAACCAGGACACTGAGGATAAGTCTGCTCTCTGCTCAGAAACAGCAGTTCACTGGCCATCAGTCTCACAAATGCCATTTCTCTCTCTACATGCTGGCCTGAAATCCAGATTGTGTTGGCCTAGTGTATTGATTCCAGTTTTCTCTCTGGCTAGACTCTTTTTGAGCATACTCCAAAATGAAATGCTTGAAGCTGATTGGTAGCTAATGTGATACAGTTTCTTCCTTGAAGAAGGAAAGGGACCTGCCCTGAAAGCTCAATTAATTAATTTTGCCAAGAGGAATGTAGTTGCTCAGGATAAGCAGTGCCACAGCTCAGAGTCAGAGGTCAGGATGGAACAACATTTAAGTTCCCACTGCTTCTGGAGATGTAAAATTGATTTCTTTAATGAAGGCCAGGGTGTTTGTTGATCAGCTGGCAGAGACTAAATCTCCATGATATGTGAATGTAGTCCTTGACAGAGACTCACCTCATCTCCTGGAAGGATGCAGATTGCCCTATGTTCGTATGTAATACATGATTAGTGACACTCAAGCCAGGCCCAGGAAGAAAGCATGTCACCACACATCATTCTTGATACTAGCAGATAAAGGAGGGGCTGAAGCCCTGTATCTACACATCTCACACGGGTACACAGTTCTATGTCTTACCATGACAGCTGAATCAGGCACACATATAGGTCTGCTGAGCCAAATTTACTGGCTTACAGGCAGTGTGCTTCTGCCGAAGTCAGTGGTTTGAGAGGTACAAGTCAATACAGAACTTGGCTTACTGTGTTTCACATACATATTTAAAGCAGCGTGGCTTTGCATGGTACTTTCTAGCCTTATTACATGAATACATATGTTCCTGCTGATGTAATTCTCTTGAAAGGTATAAATAATGGATATTCTTCATAAGCAGCTGACCCCCTGGAAAGATTGTAATCAGAGAGAGGGAGTTTGAGCTACCTTGCACAATTCAGCTCGCACCTGCACTCAAAGTCACTGGATAAAAGTCAGTTAGAGGAATGCATGTAATGTGTCATTGCCTGCTGCCTCCAGTGTCACTCTGGTCACTAACACCAAGGAGTCTATTAGATGGAAAAGACAGAGGGAGAAAACCCAGTTGAAGTAATGTAGCTTGTTAAACTACTGCGTTTCATGTCTTTAGGGGCACTTTTATTTTATTTTTTTAACCAAGGACAATCATTTTGTAACAGAAGGGGCTTTTAGCATCAAAACAGGTGTGATACCTCTCCCTTTCCACCAGCCAGCTACAGGAACAAAGGAAACAATTCTCAAACGTTACTGGTTTTGAGGCATTTTAATCCTTTGTGATTCAAAGACTGCCAAATCAGAGACCAGACAAGCATAATTTCCCTTACAGTTCTTATTCCACTTAAGCAGAATATACACTGGTGTATCCAAACAATAAAGCATCTAAGCAGTGTTATAGACTTGAGAAGTTTCATTTTCATAAACTGAGAAATGCAAGTGCTCAAATCACTTATGTGCTTTTTGTGGTACACTGGCAACCAAACAAATGCACGCTTAAGCCTGGTTCATCACAAAAATGGGAGAACCAGCTGTTTGACATTCCTCACCCAAACAAATTTAATACATTTCTTTTCAGAGCAAATACAGTCTGATATTATATACACACGTTGAGATAAAGTCTGACTTTTTTTTTTTTAAAGCATTAGTATTAACAGTGTATTACTCTGGATTTGCACCTTTGTAAATGAGATGAAACTCCAGACCACTGTATATAGACCACCCCCCCCATCCCTAGTTAGTTATAGCATAAACATATCCCTCTTCTTTTATACAGCCACCTGCCATTTTTGCTTTATTGCTGTCAGAAGGTTTAAAGGCATGCTTTTAAATACCTTGAAAGTTTCCTGTTGATAAGAAAAGGTGGTTTTAGCACTTTAAAGTAAACAGTAACACACAAACATCACAAATCATGCTATTTGATAGAATCTACATTAGCTACATGAAGCATGAGGGACACTATTGTGGGGGGAAGAGGGAATAAAAACTTGGCTTCTGACAAGACCTAGCAAAAATTAGTTGCGAAATGTAATATCACATAATATGTCAAGTAAACGAGCTGGATATCTGCTACTATATATTGAAACAATCAAGTCAGAATTTGAAACAGTCTTGGTATGTCTTTTGGCCAAGTAACACTTGTTAGGCAGTTCTGCATGTGGGACAGACAGTTCTGCAGCAGATAGCTAACACTCCCGAGCATTTTAACCTACTGAAATCCACAACTTGAAGGGGAAAAATACCTGTTGATGGCCAGGAGAAGAATTGCAACACAATAAGATGAGTAAGCACTTCTTAAAAATTACCATAACGCAGGTGCTCAAAAATTAATTTCTGGAATACTGCCGCTATTCCTAGACAGCTGAAAAATTATTGATGTGTGTTTAAACTCTATCATACAAAACAAGTCCATTCAACAGGCAGCAAATTAAACCACAGGTGACCCAAGGAGAGAATATTTATTATAAATCATGAGTACAGTACATAGACTCAGACTCTAAATGTGACCTTCTGGTTTGGCACCTACAAATACATATCCTCTGTCAAGAATCACAAGCTCTGGGACATTAATAGAACACCAGATGCATGTTCTACATAAAGCCTAAGCTGACAAGTGGTAGATTTATAACCTTTGTGTTTGGAACATTTCCTAAAAGTGTACAATCAACAAGTAAGATAAACTCTTGGGGGAAAAGGTGACTGGAGTGGTCACACCATAGAGAATATTCATAGCAATGGACTCAAGACCCATTTAGTCTCTCTCTCCATCCTGAGGAGCTTCCCATTTCTAACAGCGTCTTTCAGTATTTGTGATTTGACATACTCTAATCTCTGAAGTATTAGTCTGATCGCTACTATTTGAATTGAAGTATTTTTGTTGACTAACTGAATAAAGCAGGATAGTTACTGCTTCTGAATTAGATGACTGAAATATATAACCTGAGAATGAATACTTAGCTTCTATATTTTGTCAAGACTCTCGTGCCCTTACTTTACCCAAGGGAAATCACATTCCTGAAAGTTTCACTGGGAATGGAAAAGACCTCTTCTGAAGTAAGGGGTATCACATTCACAGAACATTATAGACAGATCGGAGTCAATCAGCACAAATAAGAGGAAGAATTTGGTCCTGTCTTGTCTGTTGTTTAGTCTGTATCAACTGTGACTGTTGTCAAAAGAGAGTCTCATGTCTGTTCACTTGCTCCTCCTGTTTCATTCACATCTGATCTAGTGCATAGAAGTCTATGAGTGAGGCTGATTACTAGCTTGATGGAAAACTAGCCCATCAAATTATCAGATCATGAAGGTACCTGATTCACTGATCCACCCCTAAAGGAAAAGATGGGAACACAGCAGTGTGAAAAGGGGAGAGAAGCACTGGCTTTCTCAGCAGCAGCCTTCAGCTGTACCAAATAAAATTTAGTGTTACTGTGTGCTCTGAGGCTGTAGATCGGTGGGCACCAGAGCCATCCAAACAGCCTGCTGTCCCCTCCATCATCCCTGATTCACAGTCCCTTCCTACTCAGGCCTGTGTGATACATCCACTCTGTTGCACTGATTTTGATCTTTACTAGAGTCTGTCATCAGCCATTTTAACTTAATAGCCCAGTGAAAAGCTATCAGGCTGGTTTTGCTAGGCTTGTTTTCTGGTGTGTGCTTTTTAAGCATGCTAGAGATCATATGGGCATGTGTGCTGATACATGGTGAGGGAAGATTTTGAGATGGGGCATTGAGGAAAAAAGGGAAATGGAGCCTTTAGCAACACTGAACTGTTAGAGACTGTGACTTGTAAGAGAAGCCTGGGTTTGGGCAGCTTGAGCAGTTTGGAAATCAGAAGTAAAAAGTCCATCTTCAATAAATAAAATTTCACTACAGAAAGGTAACACTCACTTTTCCCCCGAAGCACAAAAAGAGGTGGGAGGTGGTGGGCACCAAGAAACAAATGGTTTAATTTGCTTCAAATGTGACTTTGAAGAGGGAAAAGGTTTTTAGTTATGAGGTTAGGCCAAGCTTAGATAAACACTTGGGGTATGTTCTAGGCAATGTTACTCCCTTGTGGTGGAGACAGATCAGCTAGATAATTCATATGGTGTTTTCCGACTCTGCATTTGGATTACTCTAACAGTACTGTTTTAACATAGGTTTAAAGAGAAAATGTTCATTTTTCAGATATCAAGATAGACAGCATAATTCATAGAAATATATTCAGAGCAGCAAAATACAAAGATCAAGCCATCCATCTGTAATTCAGGCAACATTTGCTCATATAACTTATTCATCTGGACAATTTACAAAATTGGCCTGGCTGTAGTCCTATTTGCATGATAACAACAGCTGACAAAAGTTCTGGGAGCAGGAAGGATGGCTCTGTGATGAAGGCCTGGAGCTAAGTTAGGCAGTCAAGAACATTACTTCTCATGGGGTGAAAATAGACATTTTGCATGAAGAGCAAGTGGATATATCCAATGCAAAGAACCAAAACCTATTCTTACATATACTCTGGTAGCCTTAAAAAAATTATTTTACTTAAGGAGATGGTAGGAAACTGGGAGTCAGAAGACATTAAAATGCCTATGCCATCTCTTCCCACCTTTATCTCTTGCTTGTTAGTGATCATATTCAGGACATTAACACCCATGCTTAACTTCATGCTTCCCGTGGCCTCCCTGCAGAAGGCAGGGATGGAAGTCTCACTGCCCTGCAGCATGATCCCCAGTGGGACAGGCCCCAGGCCTTTGCCTACAGCATCAGAAAACTGAACACAGCTGTAGCAAAACCTTCTAAAATACCTTTTTTCCTGCCCTGGCCACCTATTTCCACTTCATCTTCACCCCCAGCTTGAGCCCTAGGTGTGCCACTTCCTGTAGGGCCACATGGTAAAAAGCAAACTGAACTAATCAGAGCTTACAATAGAAATTTTGCAAAACAAAAGCAAAAAAAACCAGCAATGTCCTGTGAATAGTTTTGCCAGTCTCATTTAGGAAAGGAGCCTGCAGCAGGGAAGAGGTGAATACAGTGAGAGGGCAAAAATTTCTTGTGCTGGCTTTCCTACCAAAAGAACAGTCTTGGGAAATCATAGCCTCAGCCAGGGGCCCATGCCTAAAATATTAATCAAATAACAACATTAGAATAAGAGGAATTGCACCTTTTTATTTACTTGGAGCTATCTTAAATTTGCACCAGAGCAATTGAGAAAAATTTGGGTTAGGGTGAGACTTTTCAAGCTTGAGATTGAGATATGTCTCCAATGTCGGGGATAGAATATTTATCTTAAACAGGAAAATGTTGGGATTGCAAGTTTTGGGTTTGTTTTTTTTTTCATCCCCTTTATCTTCAAAAGAAAAAAAGGAGAAATTTCCAGCTATAAAAGGTATTCGTCAAGAACAGCCACCGGCCAGCACCACAAATGAGCAACTCCAGTGTGAAAACACTTTCAAAGTTCTAAATGAGTTGTCCCTGTGGTAATAAAGAAAGGCTGTTTTACAGCATGACAGTGTGTAAGACAGCATTGTCAGCTATAGTTTATTTAAAGCACAAGGCCTGTAACAGGAAAATAATGACTTTAATAAAATTTACTATTGACTTTGTAGGCTAAAATCTTTCTGTCATCAGGAATACAGAAAAACAACCTGCCTGAAAGCCCTTCACTTAAATATATTCCTTTAATATTTCAAAGCAACTTGTGACTTTTTTTTTTTTAATATACATGCTACTTCAAAAGATACTGTAGTGGGGTGGAAATTAGTATTTTTAATAGAAAGTTGGAATTGCTTACATAAGGGAAAAACTGGTAATGACCTATGACACTGTCTACTGAAAGCAACATTTGAGGAAACTGCAAAAGCAGTTAATGCAATTCCTTGAAAAGCTGTATGAAGCTATGTCACAAATGAATGATTTATAAATTACTGAACGTCCTTCTCATCTAGAGGATATCTTTTAATCATGTGCTGTAGTTTTCTCTGAGTGAACTCCAAAGAGCCTGCTGTAGAGATACACAGAAATCTGTAGCATGTTAACAAGGTTGGGGTCATTTCTAAGAATTGAGAGGGAGCAAAAAATAAAAAATACTCACATTCGGCATGATTTTGCTTTCTAACCAATATGATTAAATGCACTATAGCTTGCTGGTAGTGTGTGAGAGGTCACGCCTTTTATATGAAAAACTGCAGAATTTTCATTCCTTTAATGTTTTTTTACATAGTTAAAATAAACTGTGGTAAAAAGTTTCCCAGCAACATATGACAGCTCAATTTAAAGGTGAAACCTTTTAATAAAATCTCATGAAATGAATGCTTTGGTTTATGCACTCTGTGTTTCCCACTGGAGTGCTTAGCATTGTGAAGTGGTGGTTTCTTTCTTTACTGCTACAGAGCAACATCGTGAAGGAGAGACTGGAGCTGTACAACAGAAAAGATGTAGCTTAGCCACAGGAAAATTGTTGATGGGGGAATCTTAATTTATTAATTTACAGTGAAAATGCTTTCCTCTTGGCTTAAAAAAAAAAAAAAAAAGAAAGAAATGCTATTGTGCATTAATTTACATTGCAGATAATTAATTAAAAATGAAGAAAAATATTCCACTGAGGCTTTTTAGAAAGGACTCTGGGGTCCAGAAATAGTATTAAGAGGGGAACCAATTAAAGATTTATCTGTGAATGAATAATTTTGCTAGGACTTTGGCAGTGGAACTGGCTAAAGTCACAGTTGTTGCTGCTTTGTCTTGTTTCACGCGCATCCACAAAAATCCTTCTTAGGCTTGCTAAGGGACATATCAAGGAAGAAGTAACCTTTCATAAGAAAGCACAGCGCCTGTCTTCCTTAATGTGCTGCATAAGTACCACCTAAAAAAGTGGCAGTGCATTTCATAAACTCCCAAAAGTTTAAACATACATTTCATAGAAAATGTAGTTCATTTTCATGTTCAGAAATGCAGAGCTCATTCCCTGTTAGAGAAAAGGGAAGGCAAAAAGGGTGAGGATCAGAGCAAGGCCAAGTCTAACAGAAGCAGAAACAACCTCTTACACTGTATGAATTATACTGGCTCAGCCTACCCATACACGTTACCCAGCACTGCCACGAATCAAACAGCCAATATAATATAAATTATTGAGAGGAAGCATCCCAACAAATGAATGCTGTACAGGCCCCAAAACCATAGTCCAGCCAGGATGTTAGTTATAAAGCACCTGCTGTTTTAGCCTTCCACAGTGGTTTAAAAAGCTTTTGTGTAGTATTGACCCTCTGTTTATATGTATGCAGTTGCATGATGTATTGTCTGGTATCCTTCGTCAGTTTCTGCAGCTATGAATATGGTTCATCCTGGCATGCTGTTCTAGACTTTCATAATTTCATACCAAATCTCATCAAATTTGTCACCCTGATACACACAAACATAGCTGCCCAGAGTTAGGACCATTTTTGTGTGTGTTGGCCTGATTAGCAACAGCCACCAAGACTCTGGGGGTTTGCACTAATATAATCCTAGGAGAGATACTCTAAGAGTATGTTTTGTTTTATAGGTCTGCCAGATTTATTTAAATATCAAGGTCACTAAGGATGAATTATTACACCTAAGCATTACAGCTGGGTTCAACCCTGTAAAGAATATGGGAACTATTGTAAAACCTTATTTTTGTATGACCACTCAAAGACTCAAGGGTAAGAAGAAATGTGCACTACAACTTACAAATATTTAACCAAATCTTTAAATAAGGTGTAAAATACATTGCAGATTTTCAGGGTGGCAGAGAAAGGAAAAGGGAGACTAAAATCTCTAAGATGGACAATTAAAGTGTCCCTCCTTCACTCCCTCTCTCAGCCACTTTAATCCTGATCTCATACTATGGCACTAAAGGATATAGCTAAGAGTGACCGAATGCGAAGCATATACTCACACTTGATCTGTTGCAGGAATAGATCTCAGGCATCAGATCAGTGCTTCAGTTACTCCTGAAATAAGATGTTTAATCCATTTTTAAAAGAAGACCCACTTTTCAAGACATATCAGCCCTCAGAAATTTCTGTCCTCTTTTGGTAAGAAATGCTGAGAGCTCATTGCTTGGAGAAAAAATCAGGACTAAAGAATCTCAGTCTAAATTTTGGACTGCGTCTTAGATGCCAGCTCTTCAAAGTCTAGCCCTTATGTTTTATCTAAACTGCAAGAGAATAGTTTTATTAATTTCCACTGGAGGTTATTTTGTCTTTAATCTTATTTTTCAAGACATGTGTGAGTGGAAAGAAAGACTTCAAATCCATAGCTCATCAACTTTAACAACTTTTTTCTTTCTTTTTTTTTTTTTTAAGCTAGGATTCATATAATGTAGAACACAGGACATTTATTCATTAAACTCTTCCCTGGGGTCCGAGCAACTCCAGCCTTCCTATTAGATACATGGCAGGGGGAGGAAGATCAGGCAAGACAAGGGAAAAAATCAGCCATTTTCAAGAGGCCCTTATTAGCTTTTAAGCCTTTAAGGGGTGTACCTATTTCATTCTGTAATTGTTCTTTTTGCGCTTTTCTGACATTGCTTTGCTGATCAGTAAAGATATTGGCAATTATGAACTCAACTGCAGGAATCACATTACCTCCAAAATCAAAATATATATCACTTGACAAAGACATGCCATGTAAATAGTGCTTTCTAATGTTCAACTAGAAATAAAACTATAAATAAATAAAACTATAAATAAATAAAACTAGACTAGTCCTGAGAGGTGAAACAGGATGCCTAGGCACCTACTAGTCATACTTTCTAAGCCTGGATAAATATTTAATGACTTTATGTCATAGTATCTACACGTAAGATGTCTGAATTATCTAGGATGCTGGATGGCTTAATTCAAGTACATGTATGATTCTTAAAGAATCACCTGACACAAGTAATTAGAAGCCAATGAGGCAAGTGCTCTGCTGGATATCATACTCGCAAACAAGGAAGAATTGGTAGGGAATGAGGTGGTCAGGGGCTGCCTTCGCTGTAGAGACTATGAGATGGTAGAGCTCAGGAGGGAATGAGGAAAAAGCGAGATCACAGCCCTGGACTTCAAGAGAGCAGACTTTGCTTTTTGCAGAGACCTGCTTGGTGGAATCCAATGGAGTGTGGTCCATGAGAGAAGAAAAAGCTAGGAATCTACTAGGAAGCGAGTAGATTTTAAAAGATCACTTCTAGCAAGCTGAAGAACAGTCCATTTCAAAGTTCAGAAAATCAAGCCAAGTTGTCAGGAGGTCTGCATGGGTTAAAAAGGAGCTCCTCCTAAAACTCAAACATGAGGAGGAAGCATAGGGGAGGTAGAAGCAAGGTCAGGAATACAGAGACTGTTCAAGTACACTGTGATGGAATTAGGAAAGCCAAAGCCTACTTGTAGCTGAATCTGGTAAAGGCAACAAGAAGTGCTTCTACAAGTATATTAAAAGTGAAAGGAAAACTAGTGAAAATGTGAGTCCAGTGCTGAACAAGTGAGGAGACTGGTGATGAGGTTTATGGAAAAGGCTGAGGTCCTCAGTTCCTCAGTCTTTAGCAATAAGACCTGGCTTCAGGAATCCCAGGCCCCTGAGATGCTTGGAAAAGTCTAAAGCAATCATGATTCACCCTTAAGAAAGAGGGACCTGGTTAAGTTGTAGTTGAAAAATCTAGGCATACACAACACTATGGTGCCTGATGGGATGCATCCGTAAGAGCTGTGTGAGCTGGCAAATGTCATGGCAAGGCCACATTTGATTCTCTGAAAGATCATAGTGACTGTGAGAGGTTTCTGAGGACTGGATGAAAGCAAAACCCCTGTCTTCATGAAGGGATAGAGGGAGGATTTGAGGAACTACAGGCCTATTAGGCTCATCCTGATACCTGGGGATATGAAGAAGCAACTAATCCTTGAAGCTATTTCCAGACACGGGACAAAAAATTGACTACAAGTAGTCAGTAAGGATTCATGAAGGGGAAATCATGCTTAACCAAAAGGATAGGCTTCTATGACAGCAATTAACTCAGTGGGTAAAGGGAGATAAGTAGAGATTGTTTATCTTGACTTTTGCAAGGTTTTCAATACTCTCTCCCAAAACTTCCTCATAGAAAAGCTGATGAATTATGAGCTAGATAAATGGACAGTGAGGTGAACTGAAAACTGGAAAAAATGGCCAAGTTCAAAGGGTAATGATCAGCAGCTTAAAATCCATCTGGAAGCCATTCATTAGGGGTATACCACAAGTGTCAATATTGGTTCAAACACTGTTTAACATTTTAATTACTGATTTGGATGATGGGACAGAATGCACATGTCAACAAATTTACAGGTGATCTTAAACTGTGAGGAGCAGTTGGACGTGCTGCCATCCAGAGGAATCATGACAAGTTGGAGAAGTGTGCCAACAGTGATTCATGAAGTTCAACAAAGGGAAATACAATGTCCTGTGAGGAATACACCTAGTGAGGAATAACTCTCTGATCCAGTACACACTGGGGACCTATTAGCTGGAGAATATCTTTTCAGAAAAGGACCTGGGCATTCTGGTGGACTGCAAGTTCAACATGAGCCGATAGCATGCCATGGAGGCAAAGAAATCTAACAGCATCTTGAGCTGATTTGAAGATCATTGCCACCATGTCAAAGGAGGTGATGTTTCCCTTCAGTTCAGCAATGGTAAGGGCACATCTGGAGTGTTGGGTTCAGTTGTGGGCTCACCAGTAAGACAGCAACAAGTGGGTTCTAGTGTGAGAATGCAAAGATGATTAAGGGACTGAAGCATCTGTCATATGAGGACAGGCTAAGATGTGGGACAGTTCAGCCTGGAGAAGTGAAAGCTTATGGGTGTTCTGATCAATGTGCATAAATACCTCATGAGAAGGTGTAAAGAAGACAGAGCCAGTCTCTTCTCAGTGGTGCCCAGTGACAAGAAAAGATACACAAAGTGAGCACAAACTGAGTATACAGTCAAAATTAAGAAAAATCTTTCTTTTCCTGTGAGAGAAGTTGAACCTTGGAAGAGGTTGTTCATAGTGGCTGTGGACTCTGCAGTCTTAGAGACATTTAAAACCTGACTGGACATGTACGTGGGCAACCTGTTGTAGCTTGCCCTCTTTTAAACAGGGAGGACCATGACAAATGGACATTTAGACAAATCCTAAAGGTTCTCTCCCAACTCAACTCTTCTGTGATTTTCTGATTATTACATGTAAAATCTCTGTAGTTGGAAATCACATCATACACAGATAAAATGGAGTGAGAAAGAAGGTTGCAGAGGGCCAGTTTCCTTTCACTAAAACGCAGGAATACTTGCTTTTTATCTTCATTTTCTCTTCTTCTCAGTTCTTTGGTTGACAAAAGGAATAGGTTTCTGGTTTGCAGTGATTACTGAGCCCCACATCTTCCAAAACATCCCACATTTGAATATTTGTCTTCCATATTATTATTCAATTTGAATAGAAGTTGATCCTGCTCCTGAAGTGATTGGTGGGAACCAAGACAATGACTTTAGCCAAAGCTTGCTTGAGACGTTGAGCTGTATGCTGTTTATCATGATGGGGTGTGAGGGATATTTAAAGGCCTAAGAGTAAAACTTCTTCACAGACATTGAACTGTTGGAATGACACCATATACAAAAACTTCCTTTCTGAGTCAGTATAAACACTGACTTTGATACAGTTCAAGCTGTAGCTGTACCTTCCTTTATACCCTGTTCTGTGTCATATGTGGAGAGAACTCAAATTAGCATATAGAGATGCCTCATGAGCAAATAACTTTGCAGCCTCAAGGAACTGTTTGCTTACAGTTGGAGTTGTTCGCAGAAAACCCACGGACTCTAGAAGAAAGTTGTTTTCAGCTAAATCCTTCTCGTATAGATCTGAACAAAATTTTTATTCTTCAGTATGTGTTCTGCCCTTTTATTTCTCTGAATCGCTTTTGCAATTGAATAATAAAACAAGCAATGTTGATTCCCTTGTGTTTTGCAGTCTCATTGACCAAACTGTAACACATTCCCTTTTTTCCCCAAACCATTTAAGAGGCAGGTAATTTGAACAATTCTAGCATCTTCCTTGCTTTTGTATTCACATGGTATAAACTGAAATTATGCACAAGATTCATCAAAGCTGAGCTCTGCTGCTAAGAAGTGTGTAATTCAGATATAGAATGAGCCATTTGAAGAAGTTATTGATGCCAACATTAAATTTACAATTATTCATAAAAGAAAACCATTTGAAGAATTCCCTGTGCTGCAAGTACACAAAATACTTTGCTACGCATAAGAAATTACATTTATTAATAGCCTTTTTTGCCAGAATCTCATTTCACCAAAGGAAATTTCATCCTCCAATGGGAATAAGAATCACATGAACGTCACAGATGCTACAAGTTTATTCACCATAACAAAAAAAAGGACATTCAGCTATCTCATAAAAATAATGTTTCAAAGTGGGCTGTCTAAAATGTAGGACCTAAGAAAACTTAGATGTAAGAATTCGTAATTAATGAATATCACTAAATACACCTTCCCCCGCCTCCCCAGGTTCATTCATATTGCTAACAAATGCTTCATGCAAATCTTGTTCTTGTAACATTTAACTTATGTTACATAAGATACAAGAATTTTTTATTGATGGTGTTTCACTTATTCCCTTTCTGTAATAACATATAGAGATCTTGCATCTAGGGCATTAGTTTTCTAGCCAGCTGGTCTACAACCTTCAGAATCTTTTTTAGAAATATCATGATTATCATAGAAATTGAGCATCTCACATTGGATTGGCTTTGGTAGGGTACGTAGTTGATCAGTAGTTCAAAAATCAGAACAATCTGAAGCTAGGAAAGCAAAGATTAAGGGCTGTAGAAGGTATATTTGCATAACCTGTTATTTAGGAAAACGTTTTAAAAATATAAATACCTTGGTTATAAAATGGGTTCTTTTTTTTTTTTTTAGTAAGGATGTTTTTGCATAGAAGTTTTGGTACGCACATGAAAATTCAGCTATTTAAGGCTAAAGATAAGTAGATTCTCTATGTGTTTGTCAAAGTCTTTTAAGAAGCGAGTTCATCTTCACAGTTTCTTCTTTGAAGTATTCCTTCCCTAATCAATTTGTACCCTTCAAATGTAACTAACTTCTACTTCCCTTTGCTGGCCTAAAGTGTGTTCAGACACCTTCTATCCAAGTCAGGTTTTCCCTGACTTGTATTTATAGTGGTATTCATAGTGCAATAGTAGAACTGTTAGGCTATGGGTCAATTCTCTGTTTTCACATTAAATATATATTTTCTTTCTCCTTGCACTGTTATGTCCATAACAACTCATTGCCAACCTATTCCAGGATTTAGCCAGACTGCTTAGAGGGAGGTCAAAGACTTTTATTTTGCCAGGGATGCCCAATTTATTTACTGTCTAATGCAAAATAAAGACACATCTTTTTACTCCAACATCAGTTTTATGCACTAGGCAGGCTCTTCTAAAACCTCCGATCAAAGGACTCACATGGAACAGTGAAGATAAATATGGCAGACAGGCATATGAGTATGTCTTCTCACAGCAGATAAATGTCTGAAATGAACAAACCTGGTTCTCTTCTCCTTCTTCTTCCTTCTCTATCTGAAAATTAAAATCTGGACCCGTGAATTGTTTTCCAATTAAAGTTTCAATGATTTTGGCATGTTCTAACGAAAGCATTGCATCAAAAATGCCTTCTACATAATTGGTTCAACCAACAGATGTCACATTATGGCTTAAGCCCTCCTGAGCACTACGGATCAGAAAGTGGCATTTTTAATAAAAGAGCTTTTTCTTCAGTAAATCCCAGACATGGCCAGTAGATAGATTAATGTTTGTGTGCATCCAACTTGCCCGCAGATGGTAGAATAATCTTGGAATGGTTTTCTTGGACAATAACTTGAGATTTTCTTCATAAAACATCTTTCTAAAAGCCATTAAGATCTGTCAGATTAAAATAAAATCTTCAATGCCTTGAGGAGCCAGAAAAAGCAAAAATTATGCAATTCATTCTGTTTATATAAGGCAAGCTCAACACTAACTTCATTTTCAAAATATAACCAGTAGCTAATTTTACAGTAACCTCTCTCATAGGCACTTACTGAAATAACTTTGTTTAATAAGCATAATATTCCCAAGATAGTTTTTTGTCTTTTTAACAGTTTTGGTTGTCTTACCACACTTCCATATCAATCTTGATCCAAACTCAAAATTTGATAAATAATCCTTTATCTCCAAGGACAAGTTTGTTCATTCAATGTCATCATTTTGAGAAATTTCATTCAAGTTTAGGAAGCAAAAGAAGGTACCCTGCTTCTCATTGTTTTGCATAGATATTTAGCCTCTTGCATACAGTTATTCATCTAGGGATTTCAAGCCATTTTTGATTTTGGTTATTTCTACACAGATGTGCTACATGCCAATTCAACCTTGTTCTGTTGTCATCCATGTAATATGATTTATCATGTAGTAAGTGTGTTCCCATAGTGGAGGGATTTTTATAGGGCTAACAACATTGCTATATTAAACTCAGCTGGGAGCTAGAGAAGGAAAAAAATCTCTGTGGTTGTTACGCTTGCCAGCAATGTCAATTGCCAATGAATTAATTCTAAAAACTAAATTAACTTTATAAAACACATCTCTCCTTCCTTTTCTTTTTTTTTATTTTTTTGGGGGGGCGGGTTTTTTGTGATCAACATTAAGTTATTTGTTATAATCTGTAGTCAGATGTCACTGGCAGCATAGCAATGTCAGAGAGAGCTATGCTTCCAGTAGAAGGAAATTGGTAACTTTCACAGATCTCCTCTGGTTGCCTTTAGCAGGATTACATGCTATTATTGTCAGAATCTGTCAGAGACTCTGATGTCTATCCACAGACAGAATGTGAGCTAGTAGATGATTTTTGCATGTCACATATATATAAGGCATGTTGTCTTATTTTCACGTGTATATATTAGACAATATACACAGCAAAAATTGTTGAAGAAGACGGTAGAACAATTTTCTAATATAAGTTCAAAAAGCAACATATAAGGAATAATGGTAGGTATCTGAGGTATGGCCCAAAATACTCAGAGGATCAGAACTCAAGCAGGAGAAATTTTAGTGATCCAGAGGCTTCTATCACAAAGGCAGATGTTACATTAAGAGAAGAGTCTTCTAGCGAGCTTCAACGTATCTAAGACTCCCAGGAAATTAAAACTCACCAACCCCCATTCAAGATGACCACATGGAGGGACAGGAGGATGCAGATTGGAACAACCAGTTGTGTGGTGTTTATACCTTCACTTGGCATGTGAGAGTGTCCAAGACCATCCTCTCACCTTGGTCCTCCCCACCTTTAGTTCATCTAACTAGAAGGATATTTTCCCTTCTGGGATGGGTTTTACTTCCTCTCAAAATTCCATGAAATAGTTGAAAAAATCTACCCTTCAAAACTTCAGGCAAAACCAATGCCTTTAAATAAAAAGTAACTTCAGCTTCAGTGAACAGTGCTGTTTGGGTGTTGGTTGTTCATTTTTTTTTTCCTAAGGGAGAATCATTGGGTTGAAAAATTAACAACCAAGTCTAGATTATACCATTGTCAGTTCCAAGCCAGTCATGTAGGGCTTGAAAGCTAATAGTTCATAAAGCTGAACACTTCTTTACCTATGCAACTGCAATTTCCTTCACTAAACTTTGACACAAGGGGGCTTGGAACTGAAGATAGCCTCTAAAATCTTAGACCCTTCATTCTATATTCAGATTTCTTTTAAAGTCTGCAGCAGTTATTACATTCTTCCAGTTGACAGGAAAGACTAAGCCAAATTCTCCTCCTCTTGATTTACAGAAGTATAATTAATTCTCAAGTCAACTGAGCTAAAAATGGTGTAAACAAGAGGAAGAAGCAGGCCCCAAACAACAGAAGTACTGCAGGAGCAGTCATCACTTTTAAAACATGGCAATATTTCAGAAAAACATTGTAGATGCTTTGGCTCAGTCCCTCATCCAAGATGAGCTTTGCTTTCTGCTGCTATACTTTGCTTATTTCTACCAAGTCTCCTTAGGAATTCATGCTAATACCTTGTACTTGATATGAGTGTTTTATAATTAAGCACAGATACATGAAAGACCCCAAACTATATTAAGCTTAAACACATATTCAAAAATTTGCAAAATACTCTTGCCAGATTCTATACTCTCAAACGGATTAATCTGAAAAACAACTGGGACTCAATTTAGACCTTCCTGGCAGCAAGCAAGAGAAACGTCAAGCTCAATATTTTACTTTATTGAAGACCCTCTTAGGAGTCCATCAGAATGAACTCTATCCGCCTGATAGCCAGTTATCAGTGGGAGGCAATATTTAGTTTATTAATGTGACTTTTATTTTTTTTTCTCACTGTTGACTAATAGTAGTAAACTAAGACCTTGATCCAATTTCCCTTTCTCCCTTTCTGCAGAAAAGGCAATGAAATATAGACAAAGTTAACAAGATCTTGCATAATGTCAAATTCAGTGGGTTCCAAGTTATCCAGACATATAGTTCATTTTTACACTAGAATGTCTGAATTAAAATGTATGCCCAGAAACTGAACACAGTTTAAGAGACCCTGTCAAGGTTACTTCCGAAACAGCCTCTAGCTTTCAGGGCAACTGTATAGATTAGTGTCAGTGTTGCACAGAAGAGTTGCTTTCACTGGTACTTGACAATACAGGCAAACCATCATATAGTTCTGATCATAAACAGACTGCAGCTCAATTATTAACAATGGATTTCAAAAACTAAAAGAGCCAAAGCAAAACATGAAACTTTTTGCCCTTTTTTTTTCTCAATAAATCAGTATGAATTACGGATGCAGGCAGGCATGCTGTCTCAAATGTTATGATTCATGTCTTCCAGCATATAACATTTAATTCATACTATTATATGTGGGGTTTAAGATTGTGTTGCTGGGGAGTGAGAATATGTTGAGGATAAAACAGGTGACTGGGGTAAAGCTCATGTGGAATAAATACAGCTCAAAACCACAGTAGAAAGTAAAAGCCAACAGCAGTAAGACAGGAACTCCTGACTAATACTCTATTGCAGTGAGCTACATATGGAGCTCCTTACTTCCACTGGTGTCTTCACTGGGGTTCTGGTGTGAATAACTGCTGTTGGTAGAGGTGTAACAGGAAGAGTGAATGCTGTAGAAAGATCTTTAGACTGATGCTCTGGCCTTCAGCAGGGATGTACTTCACTGATAATGTCTGAATTGCAGAAGTATCCAGACCATACAGATTAAATTTCCTGCATCTTGTTGCAGCAAACACTTCATACTAAAGGTTTAGCTGGGATTTGTTTTACGTTTCACTACAGTTAAAATGAGGAAGAGTATTGGTCCTGGGGAAAAATCTCCAAAACATGACTGCTTGCAATAGCAAATTGGAACTTAGAACACAGTCTCCAGTAGTGTGAGCAAGAAGAGACCAAACATACAGAGGCAGTGGTGTGCATGTCAATATCTGTGGAAAAATAAATCAGCTACCCAAAGGTTTTGGATTTTGCAATGATCTCAAGAAATGGGGAACTCATCTCAATGAGATTAGAAGAGATAGTATGCATATAATCAAGTGAAACAGAAATAACCACTGACCAAGGATTTTAGAATAAGAGACATTACTATACAAAATACCTCATGAGAGCAGTTGGTCATGGTGGATATTAAATATTCTCTTACCATATAAAGATACTTGAAAGACCCTCATTAATATGCAATATGTAGTGATGAGGAAGAGAAAATATTACTTAGAATTGTATTAAAGTGTCCAAGTCCAACTGATTACGCTTGTTTCCATCCTCTCCTTTGTTGGAAATTCAATAAAAAATAGGGTAAAAATAGATATAGTAAAAAATATAGCAAAAAAATCAGTAAAAAGTAAAGCTGAAATGCAATTAAAAAAAACAGTTGCAGTGGTTTACTGATTCATTGATGGGTTAAGAGGATTAAGGAGAATTTATGAGTTTTGCCTCAAAAAGAGGCTACAACAATGGACTGTACAACATAAACATCTACATACAAGTCATCTAAATTAAGCATTGAAAAAAACTTCAGAAAGGTCATTCAGTGCCTGCCCTCCCATTCAAGAAGTGGTGTGCCCATTTAAATAAGTGTATTATATTCAAGTGACAAGTGTGATCCTTACTGAATTTTTCTTAATATTAGAGGGGATACAAATTTAACAACCAAGGTCTAGACTTTGAAAGTGCTCAGCAAAAGAAAACAAGGTCTACTTTTAGTGGCAATGTGGAACTCCTTTTTCCAACAATATTTTTAAGATTTATTCCTTCCTCTGTTTTGTGGGGGCTGCTATAGGACATCTGTTACTTAAAATGGCTACTTTCCTTATTACATATTGGTAGCTCTAATAAAATTGTGTTTATCCACAGATATATAAAACAAACAACATTTTTCTGGTATTTATATATAGTATTTACAAAAAAAGGTTCCTAGTGTGGAAGTCAATCCAACCTAATCACAGATTTTCTGTCACATTTACCTTAGTACCAGGACTCGTATCCATCTAGGAAATTATTTCTTGTAGAGATACAGGGCCAAATTCTACTGTCAGTTACACCACTATGCACTTGGGGTGACTCCAAATTAGCTAAAAATCAACAGAGGTAGCTTAAGATGTGCTGGTGTAAATCAGAAAAGGATTTGGCTTCTGATCTTTTGATAATTATTCAAGAGTAAACAGCACTCAGTTGCATTACAGGAGAGCACTGGAATGTGAAATATCACAAAATTAAAAATACACTGAAACAGTAAAATTAGGGAATTCAGTATAAAATGCCCCTTCTTTACTGTTTCATCCATTGTCATTTCTTGCAGAATACTCAGGCCATTGATCTGCACCTTGGACACCCACAGGATGTTGGTTTATTATGTTTGGAATCTTGTAACTGCCAGTGCATTATGAGATAAGAGTTTGTAGCAACACATGGCAATAGGGGATCTGTACGCCCATGCTTCATTACTTCTTGACCTTTCAGATGATACCCAATTGAAAAAGGATCAGTTCTTACATCTGGCAAAAGCCTAATTTACTAATATGCTGTCCTCCTGAGTCACTGGTATAATACGTCTGCTGAACTCCTTATATACCTTGACCCCTGTTACTTCATTTTTGCTTAGTTATTTGCTTTTGACATGCATCCATAAGCTGAGGGTTACTTCAGAGCTACCAAATTTAGGGCTGAGGGGTGAATGAACTTTACATTTGAAGTGCCCCACATAAGACCAAACCAATGATGTATCTTAATCCAAAAATCTCAAGGCAGTTATTTACTAAAAAATAATGGCGAAAAAAAAATCAAAACCCAACAGCAAAAAAGAAACAAAAAAAAAAAACAAACAAACCCACAACAGGATAGGCAAACAAAAACCCCTCATACACTGCCAAGAAACTGAACTTGGCTCAGAGCTCTGAGCATGTTAATTAGGTCATGGCTTCAGTGCCTCCAGAAGTTGTTTTGCATCCCACCTGCCTCACCCACTCTCTGACCCCACACTGTGTTTGTCACTGATATTCAAGGTGAACTGGATCAGGAAGGGGGGATGAACCTTTGTTTGAAACCTTATTAGAAATGCCTCTTTTCCATTAATATTTTCCTCTGTTATTTTAACTCATCTCCATTTTTGAGATCCAGTTCACCACTGAAGCTACAGAAATGTAGATGCAGAAATGACTGGACAGAGATGAAGATATGGGAGGAAAAACACAGGGTTGTGGCAGTGTCAGTCTATGTTGGCTCAAAGTGAAAGTAGCCACAAGACTGTTTCATAGAAAACAGATATAATGGCAGAGAAATAAACTCTTTTTTAAAAAATAAATGTCATGGTGTGACCATGTATCATTCGTTTTTCTTCATTATTAGCCTCTGCTTCTTCTAAAAGTTACTCATTTCAAAGCTTGAAGCTATTACCACCAAATTTCACTTCCGGAATGGATAAATTCTCCCAGCTTTTTTTTATATGTGTAAGAGAAACTGAGTAGGATCCTATCTTTGAGTATCTGGAAGACTGAAACACATAGTATAACATAAAAGAAATTATTGCACAGAATTTTTTTATGCACAGAAAGGACTTCAGTGAACAGTATAGCCTTATATCTTCCTTTGTTCATTTTTTTCCTTGTCCATTTATTTTAAGGGTGGGGTTTGGTTACTATGGTATGAGTTAGTTTTCTTTTTTCTAAAACTTGGGCATGGCTGATTGTCCCTTGGTCTCCAGTACATCTGGTTTCTCTGTGTGTGCACATGGAGTCAGATCCTCAGCAAGCAACATTCTCAGACATGATCTCTACCACCAAATTTTAAAGGTTTAGACTGCTGGCATTTCTTACAATGTGATTTAGTCAGTTTTGCCTGAGTAAACTAGGAGAACAAGAACAGATGGTTGGAAATAGCTTCTCAGAGTCAGAGCTCACTTTACCGGTGCTAATCACCAATATATAAATTACTATTCAATTTTTAACCTAGAACTAGTCCTTCCAGAAGAAAGAGAGGGCAAGTCCCTCGTTAGCCTACATCGTGATTCAGAATATCTTTTTATTTTGAGGGTGAAACCAAAAGAATGGAAGAGACAGAAGCATTAGCCCCACGTTAGTGCCAACTATTCTGCTACACATTCTGCAGTTGCATGGTCCTTCTAAATGGATATATTCTGTGTAATGTGTTGTTTCAACCAGCAGGCAAGGTGAGTTCCTTGAAAGAGAACATTCTTCTATAGAAGGCACTGCTAACTTGCACAGGGTCCTTTTCCTGAAATGTTCTCTATGCAATTCACTGTATTTGTACTTCAAAAATTCTATTATGCCTGTCCAAAATGCAAGATGTCTTCCACTTTGTCAGGAACTTCTAAGGCTCTTGCCTTAGAAGCAAGGCGGCTGTACGTCTGATCATGCTTAGATTGGTCACACCATTTCCTTCACTACATACTTTGAAAACACCTAGCCTTCTTGCTTGGAAGTATATGCCTCAGATAAGAAACAATAAAATCAGGTCCATCTGCACTTTGAAAACAGTTCTGTGGTTAACAAGGTTCGTTGGTAAATTCCCTGACATCTCCAAAACCAGATGAGAGAAGTCTGGATTTTCAACAAGAAGAGGGATTTCCCAAAAGTCCACTCAGATAAGGAAGGCATCTTGTCCTCAGTGGTCACACACTCCAAAGGCTTTAAAAAGAGAGTGAGAGAAATTGAGTACATAAGGTACTAGCCAGTTGTGAAAAATCACCCCTTTAAAAATGGGTAAAGAAAAAGGCAGCTTCCTCAAGACAGATTGAAAATATAATGGGAACAATTTCTTGTCATCTGCAAAAGCAGGTTGTACTTTCTGTCTCTATGTCTCATTTACACAGATGTTCACCATCCATTTCAGCACCACCTACATTCCACGCAAAGCTGCCATCCTATGGGTAAAGCTAAAAATTGACTAAATTAAAATAAAGAACTGTGAATGCAAACTGCAGAAAAAGGGGGTAGAAATCCCAAGGTATTTAAAATTTTCTGAACAAATTGTACTGCCAAAGCTTGTAAGTTGGCAGCACAAAAACTATAGTCCAGGAACAAATGTTGAACATCGCTATCAACTATTTCTCTTTGTTTGGGATCCATGAAAGCAAAGTTAGTAAAAAAGGATGAAAGTGAAGCCCACACGGGAAAGAATATGCTGAACTGGGTCTGTAGGAAAAAATAAAAAAGGCTGCCCCATGTATTCTTAGACAAGTGTGGTAGTCTATTATCGTAAGCATTGCCATTTCACAGAAATGGAGACCACACATTTAATTCTTTTCTATAGGTTTTTTAAAAGGTGGCTTCAAGCAACTCTCTTAGGAGTGGAGCTGGTTAATTGTAGCCCTGCTGGATTCCACATACCACAAAGGGCTCAAGAAGAGCTAAAGAAAGAGAGTTTAATCAGATCTGGGAAAGATAGTTTTTAATGGAAGTGAATTCTGCAGAGGATGATAATCATTAAAACTGAGGAGTTAATCAAAAATCCTAAAACAAGAAGGGAAATTTGAAGCATCCAGGAAACATTATCCCTCCTCCAACTCAGATCCTCTTAAAGGAAGGTGAAAGGAAAAAAAAGAAAAAAAGCAAAATTAATAAAATATTTTAAAAATAAATCACAAAATAATAATTGTCACCTCCTCAGCCAAAAAAAAAGGGGGAACTTTCTGATTCCTGAATCAGAATCACAGGACAGGTTATTGCATGGTGATTACTTTGAGATGGTGATTAAAAGAGTAATTTAAAACACTAGGATTACTAAAGGAAAGAGGAAGTTTGAACTGCCTTGGGAAAATTATTCCACATCCTCTACAAAGAAGGAAAATAACCTATCCTTGAATGCCACTCAGGAGGACATAATTAAAGAGGAATGAGAACTCTCTAACAAAGGAAACTGTTTTAATGGGGCAGTACATGAAACACTGTGACATAGAAAGAGAAAAGCTGGTGTGTATGACCACTGGGGAGGGGGTGGTTTCAGTACCAGCTCCAAAGGCAAGCTGTGGCTCTAGTAAACAAGGCAGTGAGTCCTTCTACTTCATATTACTGCCCTATATGCCCCTTTAATAAGGACATCGAAGGCACTTCTGAGACTAAATGATGAGACTGCAGCTGCTTCTTTGCTGACGCCCTTCTTAGCCACCTGCTTTGCTGAGATGGTTTTAGCAAAGCATCATGAGATAAAAGAATGAGCCTGTGCTAAGCTTAAACATGCCAAGTCACTAAAATGTAAAATATTTTTGTCCTTAATTACCAGTACTAATGGCTTCCTGTCTTCTACAGGCCCTATTGCTTTGAATTTTCAACCTCGCCCAGCTGGGCAAAGGCAGCGCAGAAAGCGGTCTGAATTCAATGCTGACCCTGCTTAGAAAAGGAGGTTGGAGTCCTGAGTTGCTCCCCTACCTAAATGCCCATGACTTAGTCTCCTTGGCTAAGGTCACTGAAAGTGAATGCTCTATGGCAGTGAGTTACATTATTGCACTGATTTTAGAGGAGATCTACAGTAAGGTAGCAGGCAGACTACCTTAGTTAAAGGGATACAATGCAATTACCATCTTTTAAGTGCTGTTCAGAACATACATAGAAGCACTTTGGACATGGTTGAATCATGTATTTAGGAAAATATTTTGATTACAAAACCAAAAAAGTGCATTTCTCTTTCATTTCCCGAGGCAGTAACTGAAATAGGAGAAGGCAATTTCTAATCAGGGTGTGAAATAAGACCGAATTTAGAAAAAAACATCCTTAAAATTGATGTCTTCTGTCTTAAAGCAGTAGCCTCAATTACCAGAAAAGCCAATGTTACTAGTTTCAGGGTGTTTTGACCCCGTAAGTGTACCATCTACCTCATAGCTATTTACAACCACCATTTGTCATAGATGACTCTCACACCACTGTTTAGGTTACTAATTTCCAGGCTGCAGTTTGAAAACATCAAGTCTTGAGCCACAATAATTGACATAATGGCATCTCATCTTCAGTTAGATTTTTTTTAAGCTGCATATCTTATCAACACACTAGCAGTCATCAGCTTTCATCAAAGAATTTAAACTTGCAGCCATAGCCTTAATCAGTTCCTTGAAAGCCCAAGTATTGCATGATTGCTTAGTGAAAAGACTTGTTCTGTAAAATGCTACACTTTTCAAAAGGTCTTGAAGTCACCCTCACAGTACCTTCTGAAAATCTCTCCCCTGGACTTGCTCAAGCAGGTCCACATCCCTCTTGTGTTGGAGGCCCAACAGCTGAACACAGTACTGCAGGTGAGGTCTCTTGAGAGCAGAGGGAGAGAATCACCTTCCTCGACATGCTTCTTCTGATGCAGCCCAGGACATGATTGACTTTCTGGGCTGAATGTCCACACTGCTGGATCATGTTTAGCTTCTTGTCCACCAGCACCCCTTCTCCCCAGGGCTGTTCTCAATCCATTCTCCACCCAGACTATATCTGTACTTAGAATTTCCCTGACCCATATGCAGGACCTTGCACTTGGCCTTGTTGAACTTCATGAGGCTGGCATTGGCCCACCTCTCAAGCATGTCAAGGTCCCTCTGAATGGCGTCCCTTCCCTCCAGCATGTTGATTGCACCACACAGCTTAGTGTCATCAGTAAACTTGCTGAGGGCACACTCAATCCCAGTGTCCATGTTGCCAACAAAGATATTGAATGGAATCGTTCCCAACACTGACCCCTGAGGAACACCCCTCATCACTGGTCTCCCCTTGGATATTGAACCATTGATCACAACTCTTTGAGTGTAACCATCCAGTCAATTCCATGTTCACTGAGTGGTCCACCTGTCAAATCCATGCCTCTCCAGTTTAGAGACAATATTGTCATGCAGGACAGTGTCAAATGCTTTATGCAAGTCCAGTTAGATGATGTCAGTCACTACCAGATTTCTCAGGCACAATTTACCCTGGCTGTCACTGGTCATCATCTTGTGCTTTAGCACAGTTTCTAGGAAATTCTGCTCCATGATCTTGCTGGGCACTGAGTTGAGACTGACCAGCCTGTTCCCCAGATCTTCTTTGCTTCTCTTTTCAAAAATGCAGATTATATTTCCCATTTTCCAGTCAGCAGGAACTTTACCAGACTGCAATGGCTTTTCAAATATGATCAATTATGTTTTGGGAACTACATCCGTCAGTTCCTTCAAGACTCACAGATATATCTCATCAGGTCCCATGGACTTGTGCACCTTCAGGTTCTTTAGATATTCTCAAACCTGATCTTCTACAGCAGGTGGTTTCTCATTCTCCCAGTCCCTGCCTTTGCCTTCTGTGACTTGAGCAATGTGGCTGAAGCTCTCACCAGTGAAGACTGAGATAAAAAAGTCATTTACCTCAGCCTTCTCCATGTCTCAGTTGACCAGATCTCCCATTTCCTTCTTGAGGGCCCATATTTTCCCTAGTCTTCCTTTTACCCCAATGTACCTATAGAAGTTTTTCTTGTTGCCCTGAATATCCTTGGCTAGATAGAGTTCTATTAGGGCTTTAGCTTTCCCAACCTGATCCCTGGCTGCTCTGACTATTTCTCTATATTTGTCACATGCCTTCCCTCCCTTCCACCCTCTGTAGGCCTCCTTTTTATGCTGGAGTATGTCCAGGAGCTCCTTGTTTATCCATGTAGGCTTACTGGCATTCTTGCCCTAATTCGTCTTTGTGAGGGTGCATTGCTCCTGAGCCTTGAGGAGGTGAGCCTTGAATATTATTCAGCTTTCTTGGGCCTCTTTCCCCTCCAGGGCTTTATCCCATGGTACTCCACCAAGCAGATCCCTTGAGAGGCCAAAGTGTGCTCTGCTGAAATCTGGGGTAGTGTGTTTGATGCATTGCTCTCCTCGCCACCCTAAGGATCTCAAAATCCACCATTTTGTGGTCACTGCAGCTAAGGCTGCCCTCCGGCTTCACATTCCCCACCAACCCCACCCTGTTGGTAAGGACAAGGTCCAGCATAGCCCCCCTCGTTATAGGTTCCTCTGTTGCTTGGAGAAGGAAGTTGTCATCAACACATTTGAGAAACTTCCTGGATTGCTTTTGCCCTGATGTGTTGTCCCTATAACATATATCAGTGTGGTTGAAGTCCCTCATGAGGACCAGGGCTTGTGAATGTGTGGTGCCCCTCCTACCTGTCTACAAGAGGCCTCATCTACTTAGTCTTCCTGGCCAGGCAGCCTGTAGCAGACCTCCAACTGTAATGTCCCGTATCCTCACCTTAATCACCTCACCTCACCTTTGATCCTGCCCTTCTTCTCTTCCTGTTCAGTTCATGATGCACAGATCAAAGCCTCCACCCCAAAATGGGACCCCATCTTGTCACACACAACCCCACCCCACACCCTACTCCCAGTTCTGTGCTCTGTGCCAGCACAGCTTCTCAGTTGCCTGTGTGAGCCGCATGTCCTAGCTCCCATGGAGATCAACAGAGCAAGTGCAAGAGCTGCTGCTTCTAGACTGAAGTATGGGGTGATAACCCAGCCATCTCATGAGGTCAGGCTCACATGAGAATCTGCACCGAAGACAAAAGCTACTTCTGTTACCCAGCACTGGAAATAGAAATGGCTTGGGTAGCCCTCTTTACACTTACCCCAGCCTGGAGCTCAGTGCCAACCATTTATATCCATGATATACACAAAACACCAGCAAAAGACACAGATTCGTCTCTTCAAGACACTGTAAAACAACTACTGGTTTTTGTCCTTCAACAAGTAAATTGAAATTACAGCACCTTTAGCAATATTTGACAGGAAACGTCTCATATACATAGCCTATAAACCCCAGTCACTTATCCAACATCCATATGCATGGATCGTTATATTTATTGTATTTCAAACCAACATTTTGCAGGAGAGAGTCCATTTTTCAGAAAACATTATACAGAAGTCCTGTATTTAAACTTTGAACTTTAAGCTTGTAGAGGGAGTATCTTCTTACTCAGCATTAAAAAACACAAAGTTCATACAGATCTGCAAGAAAGCATTTTAAAACTGCTTATGGCCTTTTAACCAGCTACATTTTCTTCCTCCACATAGACATTTGCAGAATGAAAATATCAGTCATACACCTGCATCAGATCTGAGAGACACAGGTATGAAAGGCACACTCCTTTATTTTATTGCCATTTACACCCCCACACACACACACACTGCAGTACAGTTAATTTTTAAACTATTGTGTGTCTTATATTACAGCTGTCTAAATAAAACTGGGATGCAAACTATTTTCTTTGCTGGTATTCAAATTCTTCTGTCTTCTCACAGATTTGTCTGCTAAATTCTTCTGCAGTTGAATACTAGCTAACTAATATTTGGCTCATTCTTCCCACATGGAAGCTGCCCACACTCAAAACGTCTGCAGCATTTCCTCCCACCTTCAACTTCTGCTACTGTCTCATGGATTGGTATTGCCACGTTACCCAAGTTTCTTCTGACATTTTGTCTTCCCATCTTCTTTTACCTCTGCACAGGATTCCCCTACAGCACTACCCACATCACTGGGGCAATAGCCACTACCGTCCTGCTTTTACTGGCAACCCCTGAGCCCAACTTCAAGCTTTGAGAAGGTCACCCCAAAATGATAAAAACAAGTCTTGTTGACAAAACTTAAGATTTGCCATAGGATATATGTTTTTTAGATGCTTTTTCCCCAAATGTCAATGTTCAGAGAAAAATTAATTGGTTTTAAGTAATTAAAAAAAAAATAAAATTAAAACTCACTTAGCAAAGATTATATGCTAAAATATAAGACATTGAGTACCTCTTCCCTTTTAGAATGCTTAAGCTTCAGGTATTTTTGTTTCTCCATCTATTTCTTTTTTTCTTCTTCTATTAACAGAAAATTGAGAGGGAAGAAAAAGGTGCAATGCTGACAGATATGGTAGAGGGGGATAATATTCACATGACTTGAATTGAGGAAGTGTGGACTGGATGATCAGGTAGTGAGGTGGACTGAAGGAGAGAAGCCAGAGAGTTGTAGTCTATGGGGCTGAGTCTAGTTGGAGGCCTGTAACTAGTGGAGTGCCTCAAGGGTCAGTATTGGGACCAGTATTATTTAATATATTCATCAACGATTTAGATGAGGGAATTGAGTGTACTATCAGCAAGTTTGCTGATGACACTAAGATGGGAGGAGTGGCCGACACGCCAGAAGGATGTGCTGCCATCCAGCGAGACCTGGACAGGCTGGAGAGTTGGGCAGGGAATAACTTGATGAAATATAACAAGGGAAAGTGTAGAGTCCTGCATCTGGGCAGGAACAACCCCAGGTTCCACTACAGGTTGGGGAACGACCTGTTAGAGAGCAGTGTAGGGGAGAGGGACCTGGGGGTCCTAGTGGACGACAGGATGACCATGAGCCAACACTGTGCCCTTGTGGCCAAGAAGGCCAATGGCATCCTGGGGTGTATTAGAAGGGCGGTGGTTAGTAGGTCGAGAGAGGTCCTCCTTCCCCTCTACTCTGCCCTGGTGAGACCGCATCTGGAATATTGTGTCCAGTTCTGGGCCCCTCAGTTCAAGAAGGACAGGGACCTGCTGGAGAGAGTCCAGCACAGGGCAACAAAGATGATTAAGGGAGTGGAGCATCTCCCTTATGAGGAAAGACTGAGGGAGCTGGGTCTCTATAGTTTGGAGGAGACTGAGGGGTGACCTTATAAGTGTCTATAAATATATAAAAGGGGAGTGTCACGAGGATGGAGCCAGGCTCTACTCAGTGGCAAACAATGATAGGACAAGGGGTAATGGGTACAAACTGGAACACAAGAGGTTCCACTTAAACTTGAGAAGAAACTTCTTCTCAGTGAGGGTGACGGAACACTGGAACAGGCTGCCCAGGGAGGTTGTGGAGTCTCCTTCCCTGGAGACATTCAAAACTCTCCTGGACATATTCCTGTGTAACATTATCTAGGTGTTCCTGCTCCGGCAGGGGGATTGGACTAGATGATCTTTCGAGGTCGCTTCCAATCTCTAGCATACTGTGATACTGTGATACTGTGATAATAAAGTTCTAAATAGGGTATATATTAAACATTGGTAGTTCTTGTTGGCACAAGGACTCGAATAGCGGCCCTTAAACAAATTCCTTTCTTTATGATTGCACACACAAATCTGTTATTCTTCCTAAGTAATATTTATTGTAAGAACTGTACATAACCCCCCTTCCTACAATGATTTAAGAGGGAGGGTGATTCAGGTATCTTGAACAGATCTAGATTTTGCTTGTGGGATACCATGCTGTATCTTGCTCCCTAAAACTCCACTAGCATTGGTCATGTCAGTCTGAAACAGCCATCCTAGCTTACCACATTGCAATTGATTTTTATGCATTTGTATCATGAATGCAGCTGACTTTCAAAAGGCGCTTTACACCAGTACAGAAAGATTTGGAAGGACTTGTGGAAGCATTAGGACATGAAAACATAAGCAAGGTTTGACTGTAGGTTTGTTCTCCTTGTGAACCAATATTTTTCCCTTGCACCCAAGGACTTTATTTTTTTCCTTGATTCTACCCTAGTTCTGGCTTGTGATATCATTCATGCCCACATGAAAGAGTAGCAATACATAGTGGTCCATATGCTTGAAAAGTTCTGGCACTCTCTCAGCAACACCATGGACCTTGGTTTCCAGGAAGCATCATACTCACTTGAGCCATTAGCACCCAACTCTGATATGCAAATACACCTCTGTACATGGCATACAAATAATACCTTTATTTTCACAAAAGATAGCAATATTTCAGCTATGAGTCTCTAGTCTGTTTAGGGTTTTATTTATCATGGCCATATTTTCTCCATGTAATTATGGACCTGGTTCTTCTCAAAATATTTAACAAATTTATAGTGCTAAATTCTGGTAAAGATACAAGAATCTACTTCACCGAACTCTGCTGTCAAAACTAGATAAAGATTGATACCAAAAAGTAAAAACCCTCAAAGTCTCTGTTTTACATCTTGAGGCATATTTCTATACAACCAAAGTCACCACGGTTACATGTTTCTCTGTCACAAAGAGTTGCATCTTTATACCCGTAGCATGGGGAACAAACAAGAGGAATTAGAGATGTGCGCATGTCTATGGGGGTATGATATAATATGTATCGCAGAAACTTGGTGGGATGGCTCCTATGACTGGAGTGCTGGAATGGAAGGTTACAGGCTCTTTAGAAAAGACAAACACGGCAGGCGGGGAGGGGGAGTTGCCTTTTATGTTAGGGATAGGCTGGAGAGTATAGCACTGTGTCTGGGGACAGGTGAGCAGTCCACAGAGAGTTTGTGGGTCAGGGTTAAAGGGAATATAGCTATGGGAGACATTACTGTGGGGATCTGTTACAGACAGCCTCATCAAGGAGAACCTGCAGATGAAGCACTCCATAGACAGATAGGAAAAGCCTCACGCTCGCAGGCCCTTGTTCTCATGGGTGACTTCAACCACCCTGACATCTGTTGGAAGGATGGTACGGCCCGGCACAAGCAATCCAGGGGTTTCCTCGATTGTGTGGAAGACAACTTCCTCCTGCAGGTAATAGAGGAGCCGACAAGGAGAGGTGCCATGCTTGACCTCATGCTCACCAACAGGGAAGGGCTCGTTGGAAATGTGACGCTCAAGGGCAGCCTTGGATGCAGCGATCACGAGATGCTCGAATTTGAGATCCTCAGGACAGTGAGAAGAGCGTGCAGCAAGCTCACTGCCCTGGACTTCAAGAGAGCAGACTTTGGCCTCTTCAAGAACTTGCTTAGTAGAGGTTCCATGGGATACAGCCCTAGAGGGCAGGGGGGCCAAGACTCTTGGTTGATATTCAAGGATCACCTGCTACAAGCTCAGGAGTGTTGCATCCCAACCAGCAGGAAGTGCAGCAGGAGGGCCAGGAGACCTCCTTGGATGGATAAGGCCCAGTTAGAATTAAACTTGGCTAGGGATATTAAAGATAGGAGGAAGGGATTCTACAGGTACATAGCAAATAAAAAACAGACTAGGGAGAACGTAGGCCCCCTCAGGAAGCTCTCGGGAAAACTAGATACACAGGATTTGGAGAAGGCTGAGGTTCTGAATGACTTCTTTGCCTCGCTCTTCACTGGCAAAGGCTCTGACCAAACCACCCAAGTCTTGGAAGGCAGATGCAGGGACTGTGAGAATGAAGTTCTTGGGCCCACTGTAGGAGAGGATCTGGTTCGAGACCATCTTAAAAATCTGAACGTGCCCAAGTCCACGGGTCCTGACGAAATCCATCTGTGCGTCCTGAAGGAGCTGGCGAATGAAGTTGCTAAGCCACTGACCATCATATTTGAGAAATCATGGCAGTCAGGTGAAGTTCCCGATGACTGGAAAAAGGGAAATATAACCCCCAATTTCAAGAAGAGGAAAATGGATGACCCGGGGAATTACAGACCAGTCAGTCTCACCTCTGTGCCTGGCAAAATCTTGGAGCAGATTCTCCTGGAAGGCATGCTAAGGCACAGGAAAATCAACAAGGTGCTTGGTGACAGCCAGCATGGCTTCACTAAGGGGAAATCCTGCCTGACCAATTTGACGGCCTTCTATGATGGGGCCACAGAACTGATGGACAGGGGTAGAGCAGTTGATGTCATCTACCTGGACTTGTGTAAAGCGCTCGACACTGTCTCACACGACATCCTTGTCTCTAAATTGGAGCGACACCAATTTGATGGATGGACCACTCGGTGGATAAAGAACTGGCTGGATGGCTGCACACAAAGAGTTGTGATCAATGGCTCAATGTCCAGTTGGAGACCAGTAACGAGTGGTGTCCCTCAGGGATTGGTATTGGGACCGGTCTTGTTCGACATCTTCATCGCTGACATGGACAGTGGGATTGAGAACGCCCTCAGCAAGTTTGCCGATGACGCTGATGAGTAAAGTGGTTCGGTTGATACCCTGGAGGGAAGGAATGCCATCCAGAGGGACCTCGACACACTTGTGAGGTGGGCTGATGCCAACCTCATGAAGTTTAACCATGCCGAGTGCAAGGTCCTACACCTGGGTCGGAGCCATCCCAGGCACAGCTACAGGTTGGGCAGAGAAGAGATTCAGAGCAGCCCTGTGGAGAAGGACTTGGGGGTGTTGGTCTATGAGAAAATGAACATGAGCAGGCAGCGTGTGCTTGCTGCCCAGAAAGCCAACCATATCCTGGGCTGCATCAAAAGGAGCATGACCAGCAGGTCGAAGGAGGTGATCCTGCCCCTTTACTCTGCTCTTGTGAGACCTCACTTGGGGTATCGTGTGCAGTTCTGGTGTCCTCAACATAAAAAGGACATGGAACTGTTGAAACAAGTCCAGAGGAGAGCCACAAGGATGATCAGGGGACTGGAGCACCTCCCATATGAAAATAGGCTGAGAAAGTTGGGGCTGTTCAGCCTGGAGAGGAGAAGGCTTTGTGGAGACCTCCTAGCAGCCTTCCAGTATCTGAAGGGGGCCTATAGGGATGCTGGGGAGGGACTCTTCATTAGGGACTGTAGTGACAGGACAAGGGGTAACGGGTTCAAACTTAAACAGGGGAAGTTTAGATTGGCTATAAGGAGGAAATTCTTTCCTGTGAGGGTGGTGAGGCACTGGAATGGGTTGCCCAGGGAGGTTGTGAATGCTCCATCCCTGGCGGTGTTCAAGACCAGGTTGGACGAAGCCTTGGGTGATATATTTTATTGTCAAGCCATATAAACTGTCCTTCCTAACTGTCTCTGGGAAGAAGAA
>NW_026642179.1:1925000-1970000 GCF_028554395.1 Pezoporus wallicus
TGTACAGAAGTCAGACACAAAGGTGTCCTGAATTCAGCCTCCCAAAAGAGCAGGTCCCAAAATCACTGTTGATGTGTGGAGAGGGTGCCACAGGTGCTGCAAGCTGCTTGCAGAAGCACTTCCAGGTTTCTCCACAGGTTTCAACACCTTTCTTATGAGACAGATGTAGGAACTAGATGTTACCCAATAGGATTTATGGAAGTAATTATAGTAGGTGTTTTGTGGCCATGCCAGCTCACACTCACATTTCAGAAGTCATAATTCTATCATTTCCTGGTTTAAGTGAAGCTTTGGTCTATAATACATGTTGTCTTTGCTATAAAGAGAAAGGTAAATGGATCCTTTCCTAATATGAAAGATCATGTCCTTCACAGGCTTAAAGACTTCAGTCATACTTTAGCCATTAATTCTGAAACACATTGTCTTATTCTGGAAACCAATTTTATGCTGGATGTTTTCTTTGTGGATAAAATTTAACTAAACATGAAAACTATTATATAGCTGAAGAAAGGTTTTTATTACAGTTATTAGTGTACTTGATGATGATCTTACAAGAATTAGAAATTAGATGGACCTACTAGCCAAGTCCAGCTTTTGTATGGGTATGAATCCTACAACATATTCTCCATTTAGTTCAGTGATACCTAACTACCCATGCTGGGCATGGCACTGCCCCCTTATTTCAACAGCAAAAGAGCACCACATGTTTCTCTATGGATACATTCATCAATCTGGATGAATGCAATAAATCCATTGTGGATGCTTCCTACCCTATCTCCTTCATCAGATCTGAGGAATCCTGGGTGGGAGGTGAGGCAAGGTGAACAACAGGTAATACCACCAGGGTGATTTATCCAGCCTCCAGCTTCCATTTCATTACCACTTCCTATTACTCTCATCAGATTCAGTCAAAGAGCAGGCTGCAGGCTAATAGAACAAGCACTCCTGGCACTTCCTGCCATTTTCCATCATCCTAAGATAGGTCTACTCCTTCATCATGTGGCACAGATGGAATTCAGCAGTTTAGGGAAAATGTGGCAGGCTGAAACCACCAGAGTTGATTGTGGCCAGCAGGTTGAGGGATGTGACTCTGATTCTCCCCCTTTACTCCACTCTGTGGGGACAAAGAGAGCCCAGCAAAAGTCCTGCATCCAACTCTGGAGTCCTCAGCACAGAAAAGACATGGACCTGCTGAAGCAGGTCCAGAGGAGGGCCACAAAAATGATCAGAGGGCTGGAACACCTCTTGTGTTCTCCTGTGCCCTGGGGCCTTTCAGTACTTAAATGAGGCTTATAAGAAAGATGGTGACAGAATGTTTAGTAGGGCCTGCAGAGAGAGGATAAGGGGTAATGTTTTTAAACTAAAAGAGGGGAATTTTAGACTACATATAAGGAAGTTCTTTATTGTGAAAGTAGTGAGAAACTTGAACAGATTTCCGAGAGAGGTGGCAGATGCCCCATCCCTGGAAGTATTCAAGGCCATGTTGGACAGGGCTCATTTTGGTAAGTTCTAGTTGAAGATATCCCAGCTTATTGTAGGAAGGTTGGACTAGATGACCTTTGAAGGTGCCTTCCAACCAAAACTACTCTATGATTCTATGATCTAATGGTAGGAGTTCATAGCCTATACTCAGAGCAACTGAGTTGAGGAAGTTGTCGCTGGGGACAGTTTAGAAAGATTGTATTGTCAGGCCACATATGTTGGGAAAGTCTCATCCTCCATCTAAGGTGAAAATTACATTTGTTGTGTCATCTCTCAGAATTATTCAGATAGATCAAGGATTTTTTCTTTAACAGGTTAATTTTGATTACTTCTACTTCTGTCTCCCTACAGAATCCAGGTATTTTTTTTTCCCCATTGCTAGGACTCTTAACCCTTTCCAGAAGCTGCAAGATAGTCTATTCTCCCACAGCTATCACTTAGTCAGCTTAAGTGATTCTATAATAGAATATATTAAAATTCTTATCTTTGAGCTGCCCTGATGTATCATCATACAACAGGATCTGTCACTATGTTTGAACATCCTTATTTAATATGTTAGGATGTTATCTACAATGTGTCATATCACTGTCCCTAGCTGCACCCTAATACATAAGGAAAAGCAGAACTAAGCAAGCACCCAGGCTGAGAATGAGTGGAAGAGCAAGTTCTGAAAAAGAACTGGGAATGTGACAGTGTTAACAAAAGAAGGTGTAAAATATTTTACAGTAAAATAACATTTATACTCTACCAGTTCCTCTCTCTCTTCTCTGTAGGAGGATTTGGTCTATTGAATAGTAGTAGTATTTTTAAAAGTATTTTGAAAAGTAGTATCTAAAAAATTGTATGATAGCCTTTAAAGTAGTTTATGAGTGAGCTATGTAGCAATATTCACTGAAGCACTCAGAATCAGAACAGAAAGTGAATATCCAGCAGGATTTATCATGCAATTAGACAAAGTTACTTGGTCTGAATTCCTGCTGTCCCTTATTTTCTCTTTGCTGAAGGGTAAAGCATGCAGTAATGAGTGTCAGCTATAACACTCTCATTCAGATGTGTGTGAAACAAACATGAAATTAATACATCTTAAAATGCTGGGACTTAAAAACATTACCTCACATATTAAATCGGGATAAAAACATCTGCACAGGAGGAAATTGATCAGTGGCATTCACTGACAGGCTGAAGCAAAGAAAACAAAAGTGGTACTTGCACTAAATATAGTGTTTACTAAAGCATTACTGATCTATTCTGCAGGTCAACCCTCTCAAATCAACACTAATATTTGTCAGGGTTGAGCAAAACATGAGCACCCTGTGTTTGAGATTTCCATGAAGTTTCTCTTGGGCTTTGTTTTTAGGTTAGGTACATTCAGGTAATACCATGCATAAAATAAAGCATGTTATAATAAGCTCATTTACATGCATTTGCATTAAAAATTGACATAATTTATGCCCTTTTGTGTGAATACAGCAAATAAAAATTTTGGTTACATGGATTTAAACACCTAACATGTTCTTGGAAACTACTAGAGATGAGCCAAACAGCAATAGTAAATGTAAATACTGGGTTTGACATGATATACATCTGGTAAATATGGATGTCTCTATGCTTCATTGTGTTGAAGGAAAATAGCTGATTGGGGCTTCAGAGGTAGAAATGTACATTGGCATAAACACTGGCACTTTTTGGAAAGCAGGGATATATTCAGGAAAGCACTCACCTCCATGATGGAAGCAAAGAAAGACCACTTTTTCCAAGGAGAGTATTCCTTTTGTGGTGACTTATTGTGGAAAAGAGTGCTTCTCTAGCCTGGTACAAGTCATATGGCAGTGACAACACGATGCTCCCCTATAATCTCCAGTACCTTTCTGTAAGAATTCAACAACACTGAAGCTGAATCTTATCCTCTGCTGTGTCATTTTTCACCAATGAATATATTCTGAACTAGAGGGTCTAAGATATTCATGACCTCTCTTGGGAAGGATAGTTTGACTCTGTCTTCTCTAATGATCCTCACCATACTTTCTCTGGGATTAGGAAGGACTGGCCTGTACTTTTGGACCAGAACTGATCCACCAGCTTTGCAGTTTTTCTTACATTAAGTCTTCAGCTCACTTCTCTAATCTTCACCAGGTAGGAAGTGCCAAGATTGCTTTAGATTCTAATTTCTAATTCTAATAAATTCTAATTCTAATAAAACTCTGGGTTTGAATTCTTTCTTCTCCCAAAATTTTTCAAGGATCATTAGACTAGCCATTTTCTCTATGGTCTGATATTTGATATACAAAGTAAAAATGTCTTCACAGACAGGGTTGTCAAGATTTGGAAAAGGCTGCTCAGAGAAATGGTTGAGTCGCCATCCCTGGAAGTATTTAAAAGATGCGTAGATGTGGCATGCAGGGACATGGTTTAGTGGTGGACTTGGCATTGCTTAGGTTAATGATTGGATCAATTATCATAAAGGTCTTTTCCAACCTAAACCATTCAATGATTCTACCTGTACTGGTCATGATGTGGGTGGATAGCTTCAAAGGCTAATGTTTAAATTGTACCTTGGTCCATCCCATGTGGCAGTTTTGGTGGAAACCATGCTTGCGTACTTGTAAACTATCAATTCCAGGAAATGACTGTGGTGTGGGGATATATATGGCATAGAAGTCTGCTTAATTTTCTATTGATAAGCAAGTTGTTTTCCCATGCAGCTTTAAACTACAGCTCATATAGTCAGAATAAGGTCAGGATTCATGCCTTTGAGGAGATATAGATTATGCAAAGAAACTAATATTATTTTAAAAAATCATCCTGAATTTCTTCCCATTCTAGACAACTTGAAAGGTACTTCTGCTAAGCCCTTGTCTTCTCCTTCATTCCAGGGTAGTGTAACTAGTCTCACATGCCCTAATGACTCAATAGGAAACCATCAGCATTTTTACACAGAATTTTAACATCAGCTAACAAGCCAGGTCAAGAGGAGTATCCTACAATTCTACTATAAGTTCTCTGGAACAAGCAGAAAACATATGTAACATCTGGCAATGAGCTACCACCACTTCCGTCATCCCTGTGTCCTTTGACTCATGGAGATTTGTGCAAATGGGGGCAGGCAGAACCTTTTTAAAAACATAGCTCCATCTATATTCATCTAGAAGACACATTTTTCTGCATACTGGATTTTTGGTTTTATTTTATTTTCCAGCATTCTGTTAGATGTAGTTCTGATTATAACCTGACCACCAAGCCCCCAAACTGAACTTTTGTACTGACTGAAATTAAAGGAAGTGTGTTTATGAAAGTCAGCAAATCTGTGAGTCAAAAGAAGACACCTTACCAAAGGGTCAGAATTTGATATAAGGAAAAAAACATCCAAAAGCATGGAAGAAATTCTACTGCTTGGGTAAAAAGATTCTGTTGCTGAGAAAAATCAAACATTAATAATTCATTTCTTTAAAGACTTTCTACTCTTTACTCTAAGAAGGTAAAATAGTTTGAAAGCCCCACAAAGGTGAGGGAAAATATTTTATGTTTCTTTACCTTCAGCACATTTTAAGCCAATTGACCTCAGTATGGTGGAAGGGCCTCCAGCAGAGGCCCATGTTTTCTCATGGCAGAAAACAACTTTGAATGCCTAATACAAAATTTAATATCTATTAGCTGGGAAAGAAAGGAAAAGAGGAAAAAAAAAAAAAGAAAAGAAGCTACCATATTGATGACTCAGCTCATCTATCTCAGTTTATAACAGCATCTCGGATCAAGGGAGATTGGAGAGGAGAGTTAACTCAACCAACTTTTTCACAAGTATCCGGGTTGAAATGTAATATATTTTCCTCCTTTTCTACAATAAGTTATTGTATGTGGTGGAATATTTACCCTGGTTTTCTAAGGCATTGTTCCTCATTGAGATTTGGACAGACAAGGAGACACTGAAGGGGTGCATTTATTGGAGGAGGTTTTGCTTATACATTGTCCAGTTATAGCTTGTACTACTAACACATTCCATATTCTTTAATATTGGGCAGAAAACCATACAGCCACTAACCTCACTGACATTTTTCTATCCTTTGAATAAAGCAGAACATTCAAGAGCTAAAACAAAAGTTTTTAAGAGGTCTTATTTATTGACAGGGTATTCAGATAGGGCTTTTGAGGGTTAGCTATTGGGGTAGGGATGATGTGGCTAAAATATTGGTATTCATTTTCTTATGTTAGTCAGCAATGATGCTATTGACTTATTTTTATTGAAAACTTCTTTTTTTTTTCTATACTGAAGTAGTTAAAAACCTAAAAACCTGCCTCAAGTCTGGAGGTATATTCCAGACAACAATATTTTGCATTTCTGTACAGTGAGGTTTTGCATAGCTCTGCATTTTGAACAATCACTTGCCTGTATTTTCACTTTTAATTAAAAAATCTAACAGTCTTTTCTATGTGCCTTTCACTGTGTAGCACTTCTTACTTTAGTGTTTTAGCAATTAAAAAACATTTATTGATCTTCATCAGCTTTGCTAAATTTTGTTAGAAGTAAACAGTATTAGAGCTGGACTGACAGATCACAGAGAAATCGTGATAATCTAAAGTCACATCTAACTCTGCTTCTCAGAAAATAAAATTATCAGCAATTAGATACATCTTCATAGTCTTCCTGTAGTCAAACAGACCAAGCAAATTGCGAAACATGGAACTTCTCAGAAAGAATACCTTGTCACTGTAGGTTGATAGCTATGGATTACCTCATCACAGCCCACTGTTGAAAGAGCTATAGGTGAAGTGCTGGTCTTATCTTTAAAGATCAAACCTTATATTTTATTTTTTTAGAACACCAGCATTTACTTTAGATTCAGTCTATAAACTTCAGAGAAGTCTAATATTTACTCATTTTTTTGTTTTTATTTTGTCTTTCTGAAAGCACTACCAGCACCAAAGAGATGAAAATGCCACCACAGTAAAAAATAATAAGTCTATTGAAAACACATGGAAGTGATTTCTCAGAATATCCTCACCATACTCCTACCTATAAAGTTCACCCACAGAAACAGTATTATATCATGTTTTTATCAGAACCAGAAAAAGACACCACCTATTTTCAAAATGCAGTAGTTATCCAATAGAGATATCTGCAATTCAGATTACAAAATCTTGATGAGGAAGTAGACCATGCTATTCACAGTCCAAAGAAAACACATTGGTTTAGTATAAAATAACAGGCAGTGAAGCAAATTACATGTTCCTCTCCTATATCTTTATGATACGTAATTTTTGTAATCAACGTAGTAATTGTTTTTTCCGTTAGCTTGATAATGGCATCAAGTTGTTTTCATTGAATACTTGTAATAGTTGTATATTTCTACCCAAACGTGCTGCTATGCAGTGGTTTACTGAAAAAAAAATAACAAAGAAAAGAAAGCCAATTGCAATATGATTGATGGCTTGGCTTCGTGAGCAAGGGTTTGGGAAGGGCTTTAACCACGCTTACTACAAGCACGATGACCAAGGGCATGTGGGATATGCAAATCTGGTTGGAAAAAAGGGTGCTTAGGCAATCAGGAAGTGTCCGACCAGGACTGTCATCTCCTGAGCGATCTCGAGCTACCCATGCACTGGTCTGCCTGAATGCAAGGCTGGATCTGCAGCTACCCACATTTACAAACAAACACTGTAAATTTTAAAACAAGACTTCCCTAGGTAAAGCTGCACAAATCTGTTCTTAAGAAGGAGCAATCATAATCAATACAGTTGGTTTCAAGAGGAAAGCTGTTCAAGAAGAGTTCAAATGAGCACAGGTATACACACATTTACAGGCTTGGCTGACTGATGACTCAAACTACCATTTGAAACAGGTAAAATGTAGAAGTTTCTGCTGTTTCATCTTGTGCTGCTTCAAGCAAATCACAAAAGGACAAAGCCCTAGCACTGAGCTTCACAACTTACCGATAAACTCATTTTATTTGTTTATCATTTCTCCTACTCTTATACCAAGACTATCCTATTGTGGTCCCCAGCCATCCCTAAATAAGTTCCTCTTTTAGAGAGAGGAGTGTCATTGCTACCAGCTATCTCACACATCAGGTACAGTTTTAGTAATTGAGTTTTTGGGGCATGCCAGTATATCCCCCGAGACTACAAAATATTAAAGCACGTAAACAAGATGCGGTCAAAGATACTGAACTCTTTCTTCCCACCTTCCCACTCCATCAGCTGGAGGTGCCATCATCCACCTTTCAATAATTCCTCCAGTGTATTTGAGCTAGATCAAAAGTTTCAAGTTCAAGAGAAATTGCTTCAGAAACTTAGCAAATGCAAAATGAACCAAGCAAATGTCTTCTTCAATCCACTACAAGATATAGGTACTTCTATTTCATTTTAAAGTGTTTAAACATGGCAGAAAACTTATTTCTTATAAAATTCTATCTACATTTTTCACCTCGATGTCTAGAAAAGTTTTATTTGAGAAGTACTGCAGATGCCAAGCCCATAGAAGAGTATTTGTTTTAACCCAGAGGCCCTACATTTCAGCCTTTATGTAAGATTCCTTTCAGGCAAAGGTATGACTCTGCTAAAGAAACAGGATGCAAGGGCGTGCCACTTCTCAAAATTCTTCCCTCCACAAGAGGAAGGTTAGAAGCAGGCTGAAATCAGAAGTCATTCATTATAAATTCTATGCCTTCAGATACTATGGTCTGGTTAAGAAAAGAACAAAAACATTGAGATACTACATGGTAGGAAAATGCTACCTCTTAATACATGGGAAAGGGTTTGGAATTAGTTTCCTTCTCATTTTTAACAGAGTTGAGGGGAGGTGGTTTGCACATCAAGGCCATATCACAGTTACTGAATTCACACCCAAAAAAAAAGAACATCCGGCTTTAACAGCTGCATCTGTTTGCATTTTAATTTCAATATATGTTGATGAGAGAGTGGTAAAAGACCAAGTATTGAAACAAATAAACAAACAAGCAAAAATAATTTACTTATTGTTGTGGTTTAACCCCAGCCAGCAACTAAGCCCCACACAGCCGCTCATTCACTCACCCTCCAGTTAGATGGGGTAGAGAACTGGAAGGGTAAAAGTGAGAAAAATTGTGGATTGAAATTAGGACAGTTTAATAGGTAAAGCCAAAGCCACACAAGTAAACAAAGCAAAACAAGGAATTCATCACTACTTCCCATTGGCAGGCAGGTATTCAGCCTTCTCCAGGAAAGCTGGAGGAACATTTCTTCATCAAGACAAACACCACCACTCCGAATGATCCCGTCCTTCTTCTTCCCCCAGGTTTTGTTGCTCTGCATGACATCATACAATATGGAATACCCCTTTGGTCAGTTGGGGCCAGCTGTCTTGGCTGTTTCCCCTTCCAACTCCTTGTGCACCCCCAGCCTCCTCAGGGGTGGGGTGAGAAGCAGAAAGGCCTTGTCTTTATGTAAGCACTACTCAGCAGTAACCAAAACATCCCTGTATTATCACCACTGTTTACAGCACAAATCCAAAACATAGCCCCACACTAACTCTATCCCAGACAAAACAAGCACAGCTATCCACAATGAATTCTAAAGGTCACTTGCATTCCTCCCTACTTTCCTTCATTTTGACGCTTGGAATTTCTTTTTCATCTATCAACGTAGAAGTATGCTATAGCTTTCACAGAATGACAGACCTCAATCACACTTCAAGATTAGCCACTAAGATGTCCACATCATCACCATGGTTTAAGTAGTCTTTTTCTATTTGCACTTTAATATGCAGCTTCAAGTTATTGGAGATAAATGAGTTACAGTGGGGAGAAAGGCAGACAGATTTGCAAAATGTGAAAGGCAGATCTAGAAAAGGAAGATGGGTATTGAAAGAAGAACCCAGAGAAGGAGGCTACTGAAAACAACTAAATGGATTAAAGGAGAAAATGAGGATGAAAGAAAGAAAAGATTTCACAAGAGACTTATTCTGCAGCCAAAAGCTGAAAAGATAAAAGCTCCTCTGGACCATGAAGAAGACTCTAGGAAAATAAAAGGTAAGCCCATGACAAAGAGAGAAGCTAAGAAAATGGAAGACTATGAAAATGTCAGAGGCTGAGTAGAAATTCTGAGACAATAGTGAAAAAGCATAACATGGAATAAGAGCATTTGAACAGGAAAGAAAGAAGTCAATGAAAGTGTTTGAGAGAAGCAGCACTTCAAAAATTAAGGATGAAATTATGCTATATAAGAAAGAATAAGGATATGAACTGAAAATGTTAAACAATGCATACTTTCATGTCACAAAAGGATTTGATGGTGGTAGCAGAATGGTGTCAGAAAATCATACAATGGTTTGGGTTGGAAGAGACCTTGAAGATCATCTACTTCCAACCCCCCTGTGATGGGCAGGGACACCTCCCACTAGACCACCAAAGCCCTGTCCAACAGCCTCATCCAAAGCCCCATCAGGCTCATCCTGGCCTTGAATGCTTCCAGGGATGGGGCATACACAAATTCTCTGGGCAACTTGTTCCAGTGTCTCACCACCCTCGTAGTAAAGAATTTCTTACTAATGCCTTATCTAAATCTCCTCTTTTTCAGTTTAAAACCATTCCGCCTTGTCCTATCAAAAGCTCCTCTCCAGATTTCTTGTAGGCCACCTTTACGTACTAGAAGGCTGCTGTAAGATCTCCTCAGAGTCCCCCTGACATGGGCTCTCTCCTGAGATAATAATTCTTGATGATCTTTTTTATAGTATTTTTTAGACAAATTCCCTAGCTCAGCCTGGGGAATAAGTTGAGTCAAAGCTGTTCCTTGCTTTTGTCCTAGGCTGCAGGTCGATAGAGGAAGAGTGATTCATTAGACAGACCCTCTTTAAGAAAGATGCTTATTGTTGACATTAATGCAATGGAGAGGGCTTGGCAGAATTGCCTTGGCCTTTGCCTAGAGAGAAATCAGATTTACTTTGGATTCAATCTCAGAGTTGGGGACAAACATGCCCTTTCAGACAACCTTTCAAAGCATCACCACTCACTTGCCCCGGATCAGCCCCCAGGCATACCGTATTGTTTTCACCTTATCTTGGAAAAAGTTAACAGTTGGTGGCTGTCAATAGGGACTCATGGTGCATCCTGCAGTGAGCATGATGCAACCAGTGTCAGAGGTAGAGCTAAAAGGGTGCCAGGAAAAATAAACAAAAGTACAAAACCGAAAAAGAAATCTGTTAGTCTGAGACACAGCAGCCAGCTGGGTAGGAGAGATGTAAGAAAAATGAAAAATAAACACAAAAAGACAAAAAATTAGAACAGGGTATAAAGCACAACAAAAGCACAGGTAATTGCACATTCTGATTGAGTTATCCTCAGAATAGACTGCTTTTTCACAACCGTTATCACCATGCAACACAACCATTGTCTTTCTAATCACAGTTCTATATAAAGTGTCAATAGATTAAAACATCAATTTACTACCAGAATTTCTACAGAGGTAAAAATCTAGTCTTGGCTGGTCCCTTAAAGCCAAGGAGCAAATTTTAAAGGTGCCTATGTTATGATGAGTCATGAACAACTTAAGTCAGTGTCTGGTTCACAAAAACTTAAGCAGCAGTCTGCCTCCTGTTTTACTTCTGTTTACCTCAGAAGTACAAAATAGATACTGAAAGAGAGGACCAACAAAATTATATCCAGCTTGTTTTAGCAACTCACAGAAGGAATTTCTGTTAATTGACACATTAACAGGAATCGCAGATTAAAATTTATAAAGAAATAATTTTTTTTTTTTTTAATGTGTTTTGAAACTGGATTTAGGCTATGAGGTCATTTAGGCAATAACCAAATTACAAGCTCCAAAACTTCTGAACCTTGGGAAGAGCAGATAAAATTCTGAGAAGAGGAATTCATCTATGGCTTTGATTATATTAATGCATTTTCCCTTTTTTAAAAAAAGGGAAATCATTTAAGAGCAGTTTTTCTGATGGGGAAAATGTTTACATCGCTGTTCAGTGTCTCTGATGCTTTAAGGGGAAGAGCACAGAACAATGTTGTAAGTTTGTATTTGCAAGTAAACACCTAGTTATAAAGACAACATTGAAAAGAAAGTAATGAAATTCCAAGGTGTTCTAGGATAGCTGCTTTATTCTGATCAGTGGTAGATTGCAGTATTGACCAAGTGTCAGACACAGAGCGATACAGTGATTGAATAAAAGTGTATACATAATCGTAGCAGAGAACTTTGCCAGGACTAACTCTGTTGTTTTTCCTGTAATACCAAGAGAAACCTTTCCTTATTCTCCCTTTCTTTCTCTTTGCCATCCATACCCTTATTCGCCTGTAGAGTGCAAATACATTTCAATTCACCTCCTCCTCCTTTTCTGTTAATAATAATAAAAAGATAAAATAATGCAAGGTGTCTTAGCTGGAGACACTGATGAAATATTTGTAGACTAGATGTTAATCTGTTATCTGTTCTGTAGGTGTGAGATGTGATGAAGATGACAGCGAATCCTGTTTTGCAGGCCCTAAGAAATTTGAGCCAAAGATATTTAGATCTGTCTTTGGACACTGCAAATCAGTTATTATGGGAGGGGGAAAACCCTTGGGAAGCCTATCTTGAAACATACTTCAAATGCCAGGGGACTTGCATGAAAATTGGGTAATGAATGAAATTCTGATTGCAGAAAAATCACTCAGGGACATGTCTGCTGTTGCATGCCACTGCTCTCTATGTAAACCCTAAATGCTTAATGATGTAAACTTTTGTACTGCAGATTTTGTAATACATTCTCCCCCTCAGACAGCTTTTTTCCTCTTGGACAAGAAGGGTGTCAGGTGGAATGCTAGTTTTGTCCACTGGAAAAAAGATAAATAATTCAGCAGCTGCTGTGATGGTTTAATAGCACACAAGACCAGGTGTGAAGGAAGTAAACTTTCTCACAGGGATGTGAGAGTTACCCTAACAGAGAAGCAGCAGTATGTCAGTAGCTAAGCTGTTGCGAAGTCTGAAGTAATATATATATTAACTTCCCAGGAAGAAGAGATGTCTCTGTCATTTTATCTGGGATTTATTATGCAGTTCTTTGTCAGGATTTTCCTCCAGTGGAGGGAATTTCATTCCTGTCAGAGACAGAAAGACTGGATTCTACATATCTTTTACTAATATTTGGCACTGTCACACTATGACGGACAACATAGCTTAAACTAGATTTTCAAGATCCATTTGGGTATTCCGCTTCTTTGTCTTTTTTCAAGGGTTTTTACACTCTAGATATTGAGGGTTCCTTTACCATTCCTGTCCTGAATATTTGGGTTCAAATGGCTGTATGTCACCCATTTCAGCGCTGGCACTACAAAGCTTCCCACCCATGCAGAGCTGAGCTGTCTCTGTCAGGCTGTGTGACATCTAATCACCTTTTGTGATTCAGACTGCTCAGAAGACAAAATATGCTACTGTTTTGCTCTCTTACTCTATTATTTCTTTATTAGAGGGGTGGAGATAGAGAAGAGCAGGGGAAAAAAAGACAAGTTCAGAAATTTCAGCTATTCAGAAGAAATATGTAAAGAAGCAAAAAAAGTAGAAGGAAAAGGGGACATTTGTCTCTGTTAGTAAAAGGCCTCACCACCCAGGTGGGGCAGGTGCAGCATCACAACTCTTACTGATCATTTTGATGTGTTGAATCTTTTACTTAAATTAAACCATTAACAACTGAAGACTTGATTAAGGATAATTCAGTGTTTCTTAACATATTTTTCTATATGAAGGAAAAGAAATTTTATGAGAAAAAACCTATCCTTATTCTTCAGGCAGCTCTAGCTTCCATATTCAAATGCATAACAGAGACTTATTTTCCCATTAAACAATTTTTTTTCCCAAGTCTGTATCACTGACCAGTCACAGAAAAACTTTCTTTGTTTTGATGAATAAATACACGATCTCTGTTTTACAGGCTGAAAAGCTGAGTATAAAATTGAAGACAGCAACAGGAATGCTGGCCAGAGATCAATAGCTGTTGCCCAAATCTTTTGTTAAATTGCTAGCCCACAGCAGTTTACACCGCATGTCAACAATTTTATTTTTCAGTATGTGTTTTTATCCACCACCCAAAGTAAGACTTGTGACCATGTAAGGGGCATGTTAACCCTGAACATGCTAGGAAAATCTCTAACAAAATCAAAATATTTGATTTCGACAATTCAAAAGATATAAATACAACTAATATGATTAAAGCAGACTGAGATTTTAAGGAAGGCTCTTCCTTCAAGAAAATTCCAGTTCTTACATCCAGTATTTCTCATCACTGCTAGAAACACAGGAATGGAAACAGTAGATTTATTTATGCCACCACTAGAATATGAATTAAGTTGATTCATAAAAACAGATAGGCATTTATCTGAACTTCTAAATAGATCAGATTCATTGAATTATCACTCACTGTGTGTTCCCTTTGTGGATATCCCTATTGTGGATATCCAGGGGAAATCCTCCCTGACCAATTTGGTGGCCTTCTATGATGGGGCTACAGAACTGATGGACAGGGGTAGAGCAGTTGACGTCATCTACCTGGACTTGTGTAAAGCGTTCAACACTGTCCCACACGACATCCTTGTCTCTAAATTGGAGAGACATCAATTTGATGGATGGACCACTCGGTGGATAAAGAACTGGCTGGATGGCTGCACACAAAGAGTTGTGGTCAATGGCTCAATGTCCAGTAACGAGTGGTGTCCCTCAGGGATCGGTGCTGGGACTGGTCTTGTTCAACATCTTTGTCAGTGACGTGGACAGTGGGATTGAGTGCGCCTTCAGCAAGTTTGCCGACGACACTGATGAGTAAAGTGGTTCGGTTGATACCCTGGAGGGAAGGAATGCCATCCAGAGGGACCTTGACACACTTGTGAGGTGGGCTGATGCCAACCTCATGAAGTTTAACCATGCCGAGTGCAAGGTCCTGCACCTGGGTGGGAGCCATCCCAGGCACAGCTACAGGTTGGGCAGAGAAGAGATTCAGAGCAGCCCTGAGGAGAAGGACTTGGGGGTGTTAGTCTATGAGAAAATGAACATGAGCCGGCTGCAGTGTGCGCTTGCAGCCCAGAAAGCCAACCGTATCCTAGGCTGCATCAAAAGAAGCGTGACCAGCAGGTCGAAGGAGGTGATCCTGCCCCTCTACTCTGCTCTTGTGAGACCTCACCTGGAGTATTGTGTGCAGTTCTGGTGTCCTCAACATAAAAAGGACATGGAACTGTTGGAACAAGTCCAGAGGAGGGCCTCGAGGATGATCGGGGGACTGGAGCACCTCCCGTATGAAGACAGGCTGAGGAAGTTGGGGCTGTTCAGCCTGGAGAAGAGAAGGCTGCGTGGAGACCTCATAGCAGCTTTCCAGTATCTGAAGGGGGCCTATAGGGATGCTGGGGAGGGACTCTTCATTAGGGACTGTAGTGATAGGACAAGGGGTAATGGGTTAAAACTTAAACAGGGGAAGTTTAGATTGGATATAAGAAGGAAATTCTTTCCTGTTAGGGTGGTGAGGCACTGGAATGGGTTGCCCAGGGAGGTTGTGAATGTTCCATCCCTGGCGGTGTTCAAGACCAGGTTGGACAAGGCCTTGGGTGATATGGTTTAGCCTAAGGTGTCCCTGCCCATGGCAGGGGGGTTGGAACTAGGTCATCTTAAGGTCCTTTCCAACCCTAACTATTCTATGAGTCTATGATTCTATGATTCTATATATGAGCAAATGAATTCCCATGGCAGGAGTCATCACCAAAAAAGAAGCTTTAAATAGAAGTTGAGGCAGTTAAGAAAAGTAAGTATCTGGAGTGCTAAGTGCCAGTCTTTAGAGTTGACAGACCATGATAATTAGCAAAAGTGAATCATAACTTTTTTTCTACATTATTTGTTCGTTTTGATTACACGATAAGGATTCATTTTCATGTCTGTACCAGATCAGCACAGAACTTGCCTCATATTTTAGTGTAACACTATTTTGCCTGATTTTTGTTATTGCATATATAAATTGCAGGAGGAAGTTACCACATGTTTTCCATGGGTAGAACCCCTAAGTATTTCTAAATACAATATATTTACCTACCCTCCTGGGATGCCAAATATGGCGGGGACTGTAGAGTAGAAAACAAGGGATGGCGACCCTCTGCAAAGGTTGCAATGAAGCTACTGTTGGTGTCTCTTAATCTGAATGGATATAGGGTCTTTTGTTCTAAGCAGCAGCTTCAGTGCCTCTACAACCAGACGAAATTAATTTTACCATGCATTTGATTTTGGTTATGGTCACGGACTTTGCCCAGGAACAAAAAGTTTATTTCATACACTAGTGCTCAGAAATATCTACCAGTATATGAAAATGGTAAATATAAATCTAATTTATATTTTGTTATTCTAATTTAATAACTTCTATTTAACTTTCACAAATGTCATCCACTTCCACTGTGATCCCTTAATTGTGTAACCTAACTGAGATAAGAGTGGTTCCACTAATTTTTTATTTCAAGATAGGCCAATGGGTAAACAAACATTTAAATATATATAAATGCTATATATATGTTTGTACATTATCCCCCGCCAAAAAAAATAAAGAACATTGAGAAGTACACTGGGTTCAGCAAAAGACGGATGACAACATCCTTTTTTTTCCCTGGCAACTTTCAGAAGCTCTGCACTAAAAGTAAGGAGTTTTTAGAAAGGGGGGACTATGCAAGAAAAGGATATATTTAAGCCTGTGAGCTTTCAATTAGGCACATAGAGAAAGAGATTGAAAATCAATTTAAACTGTAATGTGGCCCTCTACCAAGGAGTAACCAACCTCTTTGTATGGATGTTCAAAGGCAAACATCTAATTTCTACCAAGGCAAAATCTCAGTGTTGCTCTACATTAAGTGTTTTCTCCATAGACATAAATATCACCAGGTCCAAAGGAATGACTCCATGTGTCACAGACTATTTAATAGGCTGATGCCAAGAACCTATTCCACACTATCAGCACTTTATCGTACAAGCCCAAGCAAGTCTTTTCACATTTACATGCCTCAGTTTCCCCATCTTCAAAATAGCTGCAATATTTTTTATATTAGAGCAATAACATGAGGCTGCTGTCACACTGGTAAGTGGCTTAGAGATCCCTGTATAGATGCTGACTTGGCATATAAGTGTATATTTACAAATGAAGATGTATTCTATTGTTATGAATATTGTGTATTACAGGCGGCTTGCATTATCAATTTAATGTATACGGAGATTCAATCAAAGCTGTTTAAGACCTTGAAAAAGACGCTACTCTGTGTACATTCTGATAGGCTAAGTGTTGATTCAGCCTACACACACACACAAATAATATCTCGAGTCATTAGGGTCTAGCTTTTTTAAAAAGCAGTTTTCAAACTTTCAAAAATCCTTTCTATGTGTGATCTGTGAGTTGCCTTCTACATTTGAAGCTGATAATATGCAGGAATGTTCACATTCATGAGACAATAGCTTTGACTGAATGCTGTAAAATGAAATAGTCTCTTTCAGTTTTTCCTTTCAAAAGGAAAATTGCATAAATAATACATTTGGGCCTTGCAATACAAAACAAGCACAATAGCTACTTTACAGCTTTCATCAAAATGAAGGCCATCTTTTTCATTTATATTATGAAACTGGTAATACAATATCATCATCTCCGATTGGCTGAAATCATCTAGACTGTGAGCTCTCCTTTCCAGATAATGCCACTTGGTCCCTATGTCAATGGAATGTGTAATGGTGGGACATGTAAGACAAATTTTTGTCATTGGTTAGCAATGAGGCTTAAAAAAAAAAAAAAAAGTAATAATGGAGATTTATTGAGGAATAAGCTATTCTTCCCAGTGAAAAAGAGTAATACAAGTATCTGAAATGCTCCTGAGCTCCTTGGTGATGTTTTGCTTTTATATTTGTGCTCCTTTGCATTCTTAATATGTTCTGTTTCAAAGGGGAAAGAGTATGCAGTGATGGAAAAGGTAGCCGAATCTCAGCAAGACCTTATAGTAAAAGTTACATCCTTAATTTCCTGTTTAACATTAGATTATGCTCCATCAGACAGAAAAACCCCCAAAACATTTAGGCAAGGTCATAAAGGAGTATGTGACAGTGCTGGAAGTGCGCATTTGTGCATTATTCTCAAGTCCATCCTGGTGGCCATTTTGTCTGCTCCTCACTCTCAGCTGAAGCTCCTTCTTTGACAGCTGTCTTTGTGTTCTCCACTCTGTTTCTTGTCTTTCATCTACTGTCCTCTATCTTGGACTAAAACTGAAACTGAACCAAACATAGAGTACGACTAATAACACAAATCTGTTCACAGTCATCCTTAGGAAATTCTCAAGCCCTCATGGCCACAGATATTTTGCATTTCTCTAGACCTTTTCTGTATCATGAGAAAATACGACATTCTGCCTGGGCAAAGAATAATATTTTCTTTCATATGACAAATGCTCTACCCTTCATTTTCTCTCTCAATTGTAGTAGCACTTTTTACTTCTCAGGTGTATTCACAAATTACAAATCCTGAGTTGATTTTCCTCTCTCACAGTGACCCAGAACGGAAACCAGAGCAAAACCATGCAGTTTCAGATGAGATAGATACTTTGTAGAGCCACCTCTTTGACTGCATAGAATGTGTACACAAAAAGCAATGACATTGTTACAGACTCAGCAGTTGGTGTTGTCTAACATGTTTAGGTCCAGTCCAGGTCTGCCCACAAAGCAGACTGCCAGAAGCAAAAGTAAACTAATTGCTGAATGTGTTTGCTTTAACATGCATCAGATTTAGAGAACATACCATCAACCTTTCCCAGACATCTGTCTACAGAAACTACACCTCTAAATGGTATGGAAGTACCAAAATCAGCTCAGAATGGGCAATATCTTTTTTGTTGGCATGGATGGTCTTTTTTTTTCAAGGTCTTTGACTACACCTCATCCAGAGCATGAAGGGATTCACTGTACTAAGAAGGATCATTGGTCTATTCAGAGAGCAGCCTGATGTGCTAAGTTGAAAACAAGACCTATTTGACCTAAATGACAAAGCAGTTCCTTAAGAATGTTTTCTCCTTTACTGTGCTTTGACTTTTTCCTTTGTAAAATGGAATTTGGCTCCTCTGGGAGTGTTTTGAGCATGACTTGCCATTTTTTATCCATGGCATTATGCCAGTAGATATTGTTTAACTAAACCCCAGTTGTGTTTGAGATGGGAGACTGGGCTACTAAACTTCCATGGTTAGTGCAAACCCTACTGAGTGCTCTGTTTCTTCTGCACTTAATCACTCTCTCATTGATTTACAATTCTATTTTCTGCAAGGACAGACTTCCCTTGTTCTGTTTATTGAATTCAACAGTATGGGTCCATAATCCTTCTCCTTTCTCATTTTAAGATGAGAGAGAGTGGAAGTCTGTATGAAACTTCTCACTTTCAAGCTGGGAGCTTTCAGTTTTATTGCAAAATGCAGTTGGAACAGAAATTCGTATCTTAATGTTATAAACTGTATTTTCCTCATCAGATGAACAAATCCAAACTTTCTATGCAGGCACTGAATTCAGGCATTCTAAATCCGCATCTGGAAATTGAACACTGACACATATCTTCTGGGCAAAGGTGCAGCTATTAGATGATATTTGAATGCCAAGGTCAGCCATTAAAATTACTCTCTCCTCCACTTCATTACAATATTGTACTACAAATGTCATCAGGATTGTGACATGTATTGTAAGACTATAACATTAATTTTCAGCTGGTCTGTAATTATATTTCTTTCACTGTGGAAGTGTTAGCTCTGATTTGATAAAGAATAATGCTGTAGCAGTACCTGGGCAGACTTGTAGAGGAAAAATCCCAGGTACTGAGAATTCACAAGGGGAACCTTGCCATTCGAAAAAAATCATTTGGGTCCAGATCTTCTACTGACATGGGTCTACTGAGGTATGAAACTAACATGTTCATGATCAAATAGCCCTGGCACATTTCACAAAAAAGTTACTTCCAGCACATTTCTGGCTCTCTGGATATATTTTTCCTATAACTCACTGGATACAGCATTGCCCACTTGCATCAACCCCAGGTCCGGCTGCTTAACTTGCTGCCATTTCTTGTTTCCTTTTCTCTTGGCATTATGCCACAGGGTTTGCTACTGGGTTAGTTAGCTGGTCACTGAGCATTTTCTGGGAATTCAGCTGCATTAGTGTTAAATCATCCCACTTCAGAATGCCATAAAATGAATTTAAAAACCTTTTCTACTAAGCAGAAAGTTACTCAAGTGCTTCCCACCCAGCCAGACTGGCATGCTGCTGCAACCAGCCCCACCACCCAGTGCAGTGCAGAGGTAACATGCCCTGATTGGCTTCACCTTAGCTTTCCCTCTGGGCTCTGCCATTTGCAGATCCTGTCCTGATGTGGCTGACGCAGCAGAGACCACAGCACAAACACAGGCATTTCTCCATGGGTTTTAGTCACTTCTGCTCATCCAAAAGCTCTTCCAAGGTCCTCTCTCACAAGGAGCCCTACAGCAAACTGCAAGACAAATAGAGAGTTCTCTGAGAGTAGTCAATGCCCTTGGGATAGAAAAAAGAAGAGGTCTTTGAAGACCTGTTTTCTACAAGTACTTAAGCACAGGAGGCTTTAATCTTGTTGGATATGGACTTGTCCATTCTGTTTGTTGTTAAACGAGAACCTATTTTTCCTAACCCTATGCTTATGATGAAGTAACGTGTGATGACTGCATCTGTCGAGGACAAGACGAGAAGAGTCCTTGATTCAAGGAGTAGCAACCCTGAAAGGAAGTTCAGTGTGGAGGCTGGATACTTCATGCCTAGTGAAAGGAAGTGTTTTTGCAATCTGTTGCACAAGCGGCTCTGTGAGAACCACTTCTTTCTCAAGAGCGAGGAAAAGAAAGATGTATTCTTGTTTACAGAACTCAGCAATGTTACCACTCCGAGGTTTCTCCCTGCTTTTGCTAACTCAGTGAAAACGAAGACTGCAAGGCAATAATAAAATATACTTACTACTTTTGTACCCTGCGAGCTATTAGACTTACAAATTTCATACTGTTACTACTACTTATTTACATTCTACTACATGTACTACTTAGTTACTCAGCATCTCCTACTATCCTAAAATATTTAAAAGCAATTAGCAAGCTCTCCTCTAAAAGTACAAGATTTGATTGTGTAATATTTAGGAGATGTGAAGACAAATATCTTAACTACTGCACACTTGTTCGTCGCATACCTCAGCATCATCCTTTCTTGGGGAGGCTTGGGAATTGCACCAAAAATGTGTTACAAAAGAGAACCTACACCAAGTTAAATCTTAGTGTTAGCTTCTGAAAATCATGGTGAGTAGGTATTAATAGCATGCAGTCAGCTCACAGAAAAGACAAATTTTGTCTCAGCCGAACAAAACTGAATGCATGTAGAACTATACATACTGAAAAGCACAACAGAATCATAGAATCATAGAATCATAGAATAGTTAGGGTTGGAAAGGACCTTAAGATCATCAAGGTCCAACCCCCCTGCCATGGGCAGGGACACCTCACTCTAAACCATCTCACCCAAGGCCTTGTCCAACCTGGTCTTGAACACCACCAGGGATGGAGCATTCACAGCCTCCCTGGGCAACCCATTCCAGTGCCTCACCACCCTTACAGGAAAGAATTTCCTTCTTATATCCAATCTAAACTTCCCCTGTTTAAGTTTGACGCTGTTGTTACCCCTTGTCCTGTCACTACAGTCCCTAATGAAGAGTCCCTCCCCAGCATCCCTATAGGCCCCCTTCAGATACTGGAAAGCTGCTAGGAGGTCTCCACGCAGCCTTCTCTTCTCCAGGCTGAACAGCCCCAACTTCCTCAGCCTATCTTCATACGGGAGGTGCTCCAGTCCCCTGATCATCCTCATGGCCCTCCTCTGGACTTGTTCCAACCGTCCTATGTCCTTCCTATGTTGAGGACACCAGAACTGCACACAATACTCCAGGTGAGGTCTCACAAGAGCAGAGTAGAGGGGCAGGATCACCTCCTTTGACCTGCTGGTCACGCTCCTTTTGATGCAGCCTAGGATACGGTTGGCTTTCTTGGGCTGCAAGTGCACACTGACTGCTCATGTTACTGCTTTTAAACAAGCCTGTAGCATAATAAATGTTTTGTTACTCCTTGTATCATAGATTTTCAACTTTTCTGTTGTTTCATGCATTCAAACATGCTATCTGAACAGTTCATTTATACTGCAGTGCTTTAGCATACAGGTTTCTAACAAGTAACGTCCAGGCCCAACCCAGGTGCAAAGAACAAGCCAATAAATTTTTCCAGATCTCTGCTTGTAGGACTGTCTCAGAAAAGAACCCTAGAGGGGCAAGGAGAAAGTAACCCTAACCCTAGGGTTGGAAAAAGGGAGAGAAGGGGTTGGCAGAGACCCCATAGAGCAGGCAATGATTTGTGGAGGCACCTGGGTAGTGGTTAGATGGCCAAGAGGTGATGCGACAGCAGATGTTGAGGGAAAAGTCAAAAGGTGAGAAGGACGCAGTGGAAGTGAGATGGCATCAAAAGATGGAAATCACTAACCTAACACAGATCTGACTTTCAGAAATTATTTCTCAGTGTCTTTAGAGGATTTATGATTTCCAGCTAACTTGAAATATACAAGCTCCTTAACAACAAGCAGAACATACAAGTCCACATCTAACAAGATTACAGTCTCTTGTCCTTAAACACTGCTAAAAGCAAGTCTTAAAGTACAGAATCTGTTGTTTCTATTAAAAGTATTAGGTATGGAAAGCCTTATGCTTTCCCCTTAAACTCAGTTAATTTAGCTTAGCCACTGCTCTCTCAAATTGGTAAAGAAATTAAAATACTTTATATAGGTAGCCTCATTAATAACCTCAATTGTTTCCCTCTCTGCTCTCCATCTTAGCCCACCTAGTACCCCTGGGAAGCCAACTTGTTATCATGGAAGACTTCCCACCTAAGTAGAACCCTATCCACTTTTACTGCAAAAGGTGCAGATACCAAAGCTGTAATGGCAACAGGTACATCTCAGAGATCAGAGGTGGAGAAGTGCATTCAGTCCTTTCAAACCCATTACCTTCTGCCAGCTAACAAAAATGTAGTTTTAGTCTACCCCACAGTCCCTGTGCTTTAATTTACTGAGCTTCTCAAAGATGACAGGGCAACACTCTTGACAAATGTGTCCAATGCAGACATCATACATTCCTTCTCAAAAAGTGTCTAGTAAGTGCTGATACCTATTTCTGAAAATGTGTGGGTCCTTCAAGCTATTTGATCTTAGCCTCTGTGAATTTAGAGATGCACAGAAAAGTCTGACTGAATTTTGTACCTCCTCATCTCTGCTCTAACTTCTTATGAAATAAGACTTATAAAACATGAGGCAGCAGTGTGCGCTCGCAGCCCAGAAAGCCAACCGTATCCTAGGCTGCATCAAAAGGAGCGAGACCAGCAGGTCGAAGGAGGTGATCCTGCCCCTCTACTCTGCTCTCCTGAGTCCTCACCTGGAGTACTGTGTGCAGTTCTGGTGTCCTCAACATAAAAAGGACATGGAACTGTTGGAACAAGTCCAGAGGAGGGCCTCGAGGATGATCAGGGGACTGGAGCACCTCCTGTATGAAGACAGGCTGAGGAAGTTGGGGCTGTTCAGCCTGGAGAAGAGAAGGCTGCATGGAGACCTCATAGCAGCCTTCCAGTATCTGAAGGGGGCCTGTAGGGATGCTGGGGAGGGACTCTTCATTAGGGACTGTAGTGACAGGACAAGGGGTAATGGGTTAAAACTTAAACAGGGGAAGTTTAGACTGGATATAAGGAGGAAATTCTTTCCTGTAAGGGTGGTGAGGCACTGGAATGGGTTGCCCAGGGAGGCTGTGAATGCTCCATCCCTGGTGGTGTTCAAGACCAGGTTGGACAAGGCCTTGGGTGAGATGGTTTAGAGTGAGGTGTCCCTGCCCATGGCAGGGGGGTTGGACCTTGATGATCTTAAGGTCCTTTCCAACCCTAACTGTTCTATGATTCTATGATTCCAAGTGGTTTTTGACTATAAATCCTTTTTTGTTTATGTATTTTCTATCATAAATTTTTATACCTAAAATACACATAAATTATATTAAAATTGTACATACTGGACAGAGAGATCATTATTACTGATACTGAAGTTCTTAGCACATAAATCTGGGTGCACAGGCAATCTCTAGAGCGAGTATCCAGAGATTAGTTCAGAGAAGGAGTGCAAATCTCTGAACACCTTTTGGTGGATTTTCCAGTGCTGCTTGACTCTGGAGGGTGTCCAGAGGGAAGAATAATTGAGAAAATTCAGAAACCAAAAGGACCCACTGGAAATCAAATAATTGAAACTGTGCTGAAACTCTGATATCAAACACGATCCACATCATTTCACAAACCAACAGTAACCCATGACTACCTATACTAGCATCACCTAGGTTTCCATAGATTTTCTAAATGTGTAAGTCAGACAACAAAGATGATTGATAGACAGATAAAGACACAGGTAAATAGTCACTATTGTGAGCTATCTAAAATTGAATTGAAGTAAATTTCTTGGAGACAGTTCATGTGGCTAGTGCATGAGCAGTAGCATGAAGGTTTTTATTTTTGGCCTTTGGTCTCATAATCTTCCAGATTCTAAAGATGTTTCTATTTCTCCAGTTATGTCATTTTTAAATAGGAAGGAACATGTCCCCACTTATTCCAAATTAATTCTGAAAATACATAGATAATGTCTGGTTACCTTCCTGCCTTTGGTGTGGGTGGGTGGCCAAAAATGATCCACTGACACTTGCATGTGAAACTCTGTAACCGTTTGGCTTTGATGCTTTTACATAAAACCGACCTCATTTTCTGTGTGGAGCTCACTACAGCTCCAGCCACAGCTCACAGAAAAGACTGGAGAGCAGCCTGTTCATCAGAAGTCAAGTATTAAAAAAATTAACCAGCAAGAAATTAAATCATTAAAACTCATCAGTATTTTTCCCAAAATATTTTATCATGACACTTCACTATCTTGCATCTCAAGACTGCAAAGCACATTGCACAGGATGGTAAATTACATTATCTTCATTTTACAGATGGGAAACTGAGGCATAGGAAAGCAAATAGACTTTCTCGATGAATTGATAATATAAAACTTATTTTCTGACTCTCAGTCTGGCAGTCTATTCAATAGACTATCCTGTCTTTAATTCCAATCTGAAAAGGGTGAAAGAAATAAATGTGCTGTTCTGTTAGCTTTTGCAAATCCATTTTCCCTTAGCACCAAGACAAAAAAAAAAAATAAAAATGCAAGAGTCAAATGCTTAAAATAGTTTAAAGTATTAAAGCACACAAGAAGACTATTTACTTGCATTTACAGCTGGCAGGAGACTCTGGCATCCTATTTTTATTTTATACTTTTTATAGCTAAGATTTCATTGTAGTACCTGGAAATCATGGTAATTTGCCGACAAGCGGGCAGCTTCGAGTACTCATTTCCAAGCCAGCTGTATTTGAAAACAATGTTTGGCACTGAAAATAAGCAGAGATATAAGAAAAATATTAAAATCGCTATGGGAGTGACAGGAAAAAATGGAGTGAGACAGATTCCTCCAGCCTGATCCTTTATGATTCTTTTCTAGTTATTGAGTATATAAATTTCAATCCCACAGTACAGCTGAGGGGGGAGAAAAATACATGATTATCATATCACTCAAAGCTGCACAACTTTAAAATCAGCTCCAATATAAATTCACTCTCTATAAAATGACTTTTAATATTCTTTTCCTTAACATAAGTATTAAATTTTGCATGATTAAAAATTTATTTACTCTCTCTTCTTTAATTTAGATTTTTATTTGCTATTATTGTCATTCCCATCTGATCTCAACAATATCTCTCTGTACATTATGGCAAGAGTGTACCACTTGCTGTGACACATCACTGGGCTTTGAAATCTAAGCCTTAAAGTAAATTAAAAGTGACCACTCCAACCTGGTGGCTCAGAGAACGTGCATTATACTGCTTTTTCATAGAGGGGAAAAGGGCAGAAGGCAAGGGAGGTAAGAATCCTTCTCTTGGGTTAGGTAATGTGTCAAGGAGCTATATGTATACAGCAAGATCCTGCTATCTAATTTACATTGTGACCCACTGGAATTTTGTCATATTAATTCAACTGTCTTAGATGATTTGCTACTTCTTTGATAAGCTGTGGGTATAATCCTGTTCTTTAATAATTCACCAGGTCTGGATGTGTCCCAAGAAAAGTAAATAAAACAAAGTGAACTTCATCCAAAATTATGTTCATTCAGAATATCACATCTGAATATTCTTCTCTCCAAGATAAAGTAGCTCAGACTGTGACTGTACCAATTAAAAAACAAACAAACAAACAAAAAAAAAAAAACAATCCAACAACCTGATATGACTTGTGATAAAATATAGGAGAGTAAGTGTTGGCAGGAACATGGCCACAGTCACCAGTGAGCACAGCACTATCCTTTAAGACCCATGTTTGTTGCTTTGTGAAATGACTTGGGTTTTCTCAGTAACTGTGTTTTTCCAGTTGTTCACCCCTGTAAAAATATGTATTTTTTATTTATTTATTTTTATATGTTTACAGAAATGTAAGTACATGGAAAGGTGGGAGGATGAGGGTTTTTTTTATCTTACACCTACACTAAACGTTGCAAATTCTTGCAATCCAGAAGCAGGAGAAGCCAAGCATCGCAATTTTGGTACGGTACAGACATATATATATATTAAGCCACACAGCAATGCCTGCCTTCTCAGCAAGCTGATGCCAAAGCTGAATCTTAGAACAACAAACTGGAAGTGACTCGCCACGCTGCCCCATCCCGTTTTGTCAGGAGATGTTGCATGCCCTCAAATCCACAGCATATTTCTGGCCTTTTGAAGTTAACTGCCCGAGAGGTTACTGAGAGTAGATATGATTGGAACAGTGTGGCAAAATGGAAACATTTTGCTGACAGTCCATTTTCACAGCAAAGAGCTGATGGAAGCCATCAGCTTTCCTTGGCAAAGCCCATCAATGGAAAAACTGTTTTTTCTTGTGGCCTTTTTCACCTTCCCAGTCTCTCTGCACCTTCGGCTGTTTGGCACCACAGCTCTAGGGCAAAATGGGCCATAAGTCCTCATGACCCAAAGAAAACCATGTGAATAACTGTATTTTATGGTGTGCTATCAGTCCCTAAAAATGAAGAAATAATGGTCTTTGAAATCCACCTGAACTGAAATGCTTAATATGAACTTTTTATGCAAGATTTTCAGTGAAATGGTGTCCTGGGTTCAGCAGTAGCAGTCATTTTTTCTCCTTCTTAGTAGCTGGGGCAGTGCTGTGTTTTTTACTTTCAGCCTGGGAACAGCACTGATAACACCGATGTTTTTAGTTGCTGCTCAGTAATGTTTACTCTGCCCAAGGACCTTCTGAGTCTCATGCTCTGCCAGGGAGGAGGGGAAGCCGGGAGGAAGCAGAGACAGGACATCTGACCCAAACTAGCCAAAGAGGTATTGCATACCACAGCACATCATGGCCAGTATATAAACTGGGGGCAGTTACCCAGAAGGGTTAGATCACTGCTCAGGTGGGGCTGGGTATTGGTTGGCGAGTGGTGAGCGGTTGTATTCTCTTCCCTTGTTATTTCCCTTATCATTATTATTATTGGTGGCAGCAGTAGTGGTTTGTGTTATACCTTAGTTACTAAACTGTTCTTACCCCAACCTGTGGGAGTTACATTCTTTCAATTCTCCTCCCCCATCCCTCCCGGAGCAGGGGGAGGAAGCAGGGGGGAGTGAGCAAACAGCTGCGTGGTTTCTGAGTGACAGGCTGGCCTTCAACCGTGACAAATGGTAACAGAATATAAGAAGTGATTCATTATTTTAATCTAAGATTTATTCTTTCAAAAGGTGTCTATATGAATCACTTTAATTTTTGTGACATTTCTGCCCTTCATGCCACACATACACTTATACTGCCACATTAAAACACCTACTGTAAAGTATGCATATTTCATAAAAACGTAAGAAAAGCCATATTAAGCCATATCCATCTGGTTCAGTATCCCATGTCCACCAGTAGTCTGTCTAGCAGGAGAAATTGTGATACATCCTAGATAGAGTGTTCCAGCTCCCACTTTCCACATGCATGCTGTCTCCACAATTCATAGGTAGTGTGGTCTTTCTTTCCATGAATTGGTCTAATTGATTTTTTAATGTATGTTATCTTTTGTTGTCTACCATATACTGCACCAATTTTGATCAACCTTTTTTCAACCATGAAGTTTTGGTGGTAAAACTTCACCTAGATGCCTGTTCAGAGTCCATCAGTCTAATCTGGATGGACCAGCATGGCCTCCTGCTCCCTTTCAAATCTTAGCATGAAAAACTTCAACTACTCAATAGAAAAGTCAAATTTTGAAATACGAAGTCCTCCTCCTCTAAATGGGAATAGCTTTTCCTGCACACCAGGAAAGAGTCCCCATTAAAAAGAGGCAACAATGCCTCTGCTAGAACTGCAGCTCACTCAAGTCCCAATACAGACCATCAAGAAAAGCCCAATTTGAAGTCAATGTCCACATTTTCACCCTAATATAAACAGATTTTGGCTTATCGTCTCTATGTACAAGTAATATCAGATTTGTCATGGAGTCTTTAGAGAAGATATATTTTAAGCCCTCTAAACTGCATGAAAAACCCAAGGATTATTTTTAAGAGCTATGCTCTTTTTCTTTCACTGATCACTGTTAGAGCAAATCATAAAGGCTGAACCATTCTTGCCAGCTTTATTGTTTGCATATATTTTAAATAAAACTTTTATTTTATTTGAGAACACTTTGATGTTAATTTCCATGCATCATTTTTTGTTTATCAGAGTGTTATAAGAAATTATTGTAACAAACACTTGCATGACTGGGCAATATAGATTTTGCTTTACTGTATCAGGGATGCTCCTAAACAAGGGGAGCAGTTCTCTTCCAGCCCTTGAAATGTAGTTAAAATATTAACTAAAAATAAATTAGTAATAGTCCAAGTGTTTAACCATCCAAGGGTTTAATAGTCTTAGTGTTTCTATGCATCCAAGGTAACAGAAGATACTTTTCTTTCATGGTAGTTAGTTTTTTAGACTAATAAAATGCACAGGCACTTTTGAGACAAATATGTACAGTTGCAGGAATCACACAGGTAGACAACAATCTTTGTCCAATTTTCAAAAGTACTCATTATTCAGGCTATACTGTATGCTCCTTACATTCAGCAAACAATCTATGATATAATCTAAACTCCTTTAAATGGAAGCAGTTTCACTATTGCTTTTGCACAGGAGCCACACTGGACCTGTAGCATTAAACAGAAGGCAATACTCATTCCTAGCATGATCCTGCAATGTGGCAACACGTGCTCACTGGCACTGCCCAGTATCTAATTGTAGAAGGACTTCTCTGCTGCTGGTCTGAAAGTTCTACCACAGCTGAGAGCTCTTCAGGTTGATGCTCAGTGGAGCTGCAACTTTTCTTTATGTTTACCTTCCCAACTTAAAGACAATTATCAGCACTGCCCTCACACATAGGTGTGCCAGTAGGTCCCTGGTGTGACCCCCCCATTGCACTACCACCACTTCTTCTTGTGGTCAGTGGCATGGGTACAGTGCCCCACAGCATGGACCACTCTCTCCTGGCATCTTCTCCCAGCCCATGGGGAGACCTTGGCTGCTGAGAAACAGCAAAAAGCAGGAGTCGCCCTGCAGTGCAGCTTTTGGTGGGAGCATCCATCTCCAGTTTTCAGGGGCAAATGAGGCTCTCCTGAGGTACATGGAAATGGAGGCATTTATACTTTACAAGTTAAACAATTGCCATATAATAGCAAAACAAGGTTCAGTTGAGGAATTTAAAATATAAGTACCGTATGATATTAAATATTGCATTCGCTTACCAATACAGGGTATGATGACAGATAGGGGATTAATTTTTAACGTTCAGTCTACCTATCTACCTATAGCAACTATCTCAACATTTACACCGTGGTCATCACTGTTGTATCTAAAGAGCTATCAGAGAAGCTGCGAACTTGGGAGTTAAAAGAAAAGACCTCTTTTTATCTCAAAGGTCATGTGGATGTTATAAAAATACAGATATGCAGTTCTGTAAAATCTCCAGGTACATTTATTAAAACAAAATACATGTGCAAGTTCTTGTTTCCTGTGATACAGGCTTGCTTCAGCCTCACTGCAGGGACACAGATGAGCAGTGCTTGAGAATACTGGTCCTGTTAGTTTTAAGGAAGCAGTGAAAGCTAAGGATGTGTGAAGTAACATTCAGGACAGACCTTTATTAATTCTGGTAACTGCTCTTTGTGCTGCTGTGCTGGTTCAGCTTAAGATGTGGAAATAACAAAGAACAGCTTATCAGGGAAAGGTGATTCATCCCTTGTCCTTAATGGGATGACAGACAGAGAAAAGTAGGCAGCAGCAGCTCCCCATCCTGCAACAAGTGGCCCTAGGCTCACCTTAACCACATCCATACTCTTATTCCTGTAATAAACTGTTTCACGTGACATGGCCCAGTCTTGCAAAATTTCTGTTTGGAGATGGAGTCAAATTCTCACTTTTTCTAAAAAACTGGGAAAGACGCTCCTATCTTCTCCCTTGTTTCCTGAAGTTGGTCAAATGCAGAAGAGAAAAGCAAAGGAAAGAGGGTTTTTTGAATGCAAATATTACCCTTGTCTTTTACCATCTTTAGCAAACAGGGTTGACACTCAATAACACAATTAGGTAAACGAGAATTTTTACTCAATTTATGGCTGCATAATCAGGCATAGGAAAGAAGAAAGTGACAATTCAAATGAGGAACATATCAAGCAGATTCCGTTCCCTCTGTTAAAAGGCTCACAACTGCCTAACAGAGACATTCTGAAAAACCTTAATTTAATCCCCTCCAACTATTAAAAAGTATCTGTATAGAAATTTATGTGAAACCAATACTTTATGAGCAGAAATGAGCCAAATTTTCAGAAGTGCTAAGCTTCCGTACTCCCACTGATTTCATCTGGAGCTGTGGAGGCTCTTCTTTTCTGAAAAATCAAGACTTAGAAGTTCATGGTATGGGAAAATCAAATGTCCACAAAAAAAAAAAAAAGGGAGAAGCACTTGTGTTATGACATTAAATTCTAGGTCTAATGTTGTGCTGGGAATAGTTATTTACACTGCTGGTAAATTTCATATCAGAAATCCTAGTCCATGGAGAATACTCTCCCCAACACTCCCTCCACAAAAAACAACCCTAAACCACTGTAAACTTAGAATTCCTATGCTTCTTTTATATGTATTAATGTTTCATCAATTGCATTCATAAATGCCTACATATATATGCAAATTTACAAGTTTATGCATAGAAATCTATGGCTATATATCATGTATGAAATGGAACTTTACATGCAGACATAAACCTTATACTATTGAGACATTCATGTTTATCTATGTCTAGTTCCTGCTGGTACCAACAGCAAAATCGCAGACCACTTATTTGGCTAACTGTGGGTTTAGGTTCCCTACTTCTCTCGTCAGACTCTGTTTCCCAGATCAGGTAGCTGAGTCACAGAACCAATTAATTCTCAGTGATCACGAAAGCAATATAAACTCCTAACAATATCACAAGATAATGAATTCATTTTGCTATAGGTTAAAAATACATGATAGTTTACAGTGACATACCCAACTACTGGGTTACATGACAATACTTCTGGTAGCTGGGCAACTTTTAAAAATCCCTCTGGTTAATTAATTCAAAGTCACAGGGACTTACATTTGTAAGTAACTTAACCACTTCTGAAATGTTTTCTAGCTAAACTTGTCAAAATGCATGCCATTATAAACTTCAGCCTGTTTAAATCCTGAGGTATCTTTCTGAGGTTTAAACAGCTGACTGTTTCACTGCTACCTATTTTAATTAAACTGTACACTCTGAAAATAACATTGTGACAAAACATGCTGATTGCTAATGCTTGAGTTACCTCCCGAGACTGGCCATATGTTAGGAAACACTGTTTAGCAATGACTCGATTGCATGCTGTACTTGACAGGGGCATTATGGAAATGTAAAAGCCAAGCATTCACTGCTCCTGAAATGGCACCAATTCTGGGCTGTTCAATACATTTAAAAATATGGATTCCATTTTCTAAAGCAGTCTAACTCCATTCCCACTGAAATCAGTGACAATAGGCCAACAATTTATGCTTCTGAAAAAATCTCTCTTTGATGATCACAAAGGATTCACTTTGTAATAAGAAATTTCCCTTGAATCCCCCATACAACTTGGATCACTAACTCCATGATTGCACAGGTACTCTCACATTCTTACAGGGCTCCAGTATCTAAAAAAGTGCTATCTGAAGCCCTAAAAATCTTCCATTATTAAGTTTCTGAAATCTATCCATTTATTTGGAGGAACATGTTAATAGAATCCTTTGCTTCTGATATTTAGTTACTTCACAATTCTGTATTGTGCAATCATTATAATAACAGCATAAAAAATATGTCTAAAGTTCCAAATAAGCAGTTAGCAGTAGTATAAAATAAATGCAAAGGCCATTTCATCCATTTTCTGAGCTCTGTAAAATAACTGTAGCTGTTTAACATAGGAAAACCCCCAAGTATTGAAAGCACCCTGGTAGTCAGTTACCACTCCCATAGAAATATTTTGGAGGATCTTCATTGTGTTACATTAGATGCCTGTATTTCACAGCAATGTATGCAACAAGAGACCATGCAAGAGGTCTGCTAATGTCATAAGAGAGAGCTTATTGTTACCCTGGGTTCAGCAGTAGCAGTCTCCTTCTCCTTCTTGGTAGCTGGTGCAGTGCTGTGTTTTGACTTTTGGCTTGGGAACAGAGCTGATAACACTGATGTTTTGGTTTGGCCAAGGACTTTGTGAGCCTCATGCTCTGCCAGGGAGGAGGGGAAGCCGGGAGGAAGCACAGGACACCTGACCCAAGCTAGCCAAAGAGGTATTCCATACCACAGCACGTCATGGCCAGGATGTAATGGGGAGTTACCCAGAAGGGCTGGTGGACTGCGGGGTTGGAGGAGGTATTGATCGGTGCTTGGTCGGGCTGGAAGGGGGGGGGGGGGAGTTATCAGTCGGCTGGTGGTGAGGTGTTGTATTCTCTTCCCTTGTTATTTCCTTTATCATTATTACAATTGGTGGTAGCAGTAGTGATTTGTGTTATACCTTAGTTACTAAACTGTTCTTATCTCAACCTGTGGGAGTTGCATTCTTTTGATTCTCCTCTCCGTCCCTCTGGGAGTAGGGGAAGGGCAAGAAGGGGGGGAAGTGAGTGAATGAGTTGCCTGACTGGGTTTAAACCATGACAATGAAACAACCTTGTTGCTTTAATGAAACTAGATGGCTCGTAACACAGTGTGAACCTACAGATGACGTTTTTAATGTGGGTTGGGATTTTTAAAGGTTACTGTACTTTTGAATCAGCACAGTGTTCTTTGATCTTTAGCTATAACCAGTTTTGCTCCACCTTTTGAAAAAGCCAGCCTCTACTGAGTCTCCTAAATAACCTCACAAGGTATGTTTCGCAAAGTCTAAGCACTGCAGAAGTTTCAAGATTTACTCTTTAAATGGAATTATGTGAGGAATAATTAGGCACACAGAAGAATAATTATTTGCAGAAGCAAGCCAAAAGGCCTACTGCTCACCAGCATTATTGCCTCTATTTTTACTTAGTGTTAACATAACACTGAAAATAAGGACAGGACTGAACAGGGAAAACATTTTGGGGTACAGAGGAAGCAGGAGAGAAGAAAAAAATGAAGGGATTGTATGATATGGATTAAGAAATTAAAAGTAAAAGCCAACAGCTGCTAACATTCAACCCTATTCTATTTCATCAAAGAGAGAACTAGAAGACATTAACTCATGTGTACTTTCTGATTTGTAAGTGTCATGCTAAGGGTAGAAGATGAACAAGTAAAGGATAATTCTATTTGGAAACTTTTGTTTGAACTTCCTTAGCATGTCTTTGACAGCAAAGCCAGTCCTTATAAAGTTACTCTACAAGGACTTTAACAAGACATTTTAAGGATAAATGCTTACAAAGTATTAGCACAGAAAAAAAAACAGAAATTTTAATAATGAAAATTTTGACTGAAAATTTAATTCTAAAGCTTACAATCATCTGTCCAACAACAATTCAGTCCTATGCCATAAGCAAACGGAAATAACTTGAAACCAAACGCAGTCATGAGTTCACATGTTATCTATACGCTGAAATGTATACTGTATATGCTGAGATATATAAAAGCTACGTGAAGTTCTGAATACATTTGGAGTATGTACAAATAATAATCAGAAGAAAAGGTTAAATTTAAATAATTCACTGCAGCAAAATGAGATCTGATTCTCAATAACATCCTTCTGGAAAAGACTTTTGGATGAAGTTCTATGATGATGAGTTTTAGTTTCAACTTGCATGTATAGTTTGATTTAGTTTTTAATAATCACAGCGAGTCTCTTAGAGTTTAACTGCATTTTTGTATTCGCCACCTGAAAAACAAACAAAAAAAAGTCTTTTTCTCTTTAATCCTTTTGTTCATTGAAGTGTTCTATTTTTCCATTCTGAAAACAAAACAAAAAAAAAAAAGGGAAGTAATTTTTGTACTTTCTACTCTGCCTCATTTTTTATGAATACCATTTAAGCTTTCAGTTTCACAGGTGGTCTGGGCAGCCAGATTCCTGAAGAGCAGCTTAAGAGATCACATCCTAAATTATGGTCATTATTAAGGAGTTTAGAGAACTGACCATCATGATTGCAGGTGTCTTCAGCAAGCAGTCTAAGCCTCTTAGACAATACTTCCAGATCCAAAACTTCATTGACTAAAGTTTTGACTTTCAGTGTCAGGTTTTTTCCCACTCAGTGTCCAATGCAGATGGCCTTTCACCCTAGATTTTTTTTGATTTATTTCGGTGAAGGTAAGCTCTCCCTCTGAGTCATCTCCTCTCTAAACAAACATAGCCACCCAAGCAGTTCACAAATACACCACTTCTGTTTTCCAGACTCCTCCTCTCCTGCCTAAGTTAGGATCTGAGACAGTTTCCTTCTCATGGGGGTTTCACCACCAATGCAGACTCAACACCTCCCTTTGCAATCAATCACTGCAAACACAAACATGGTGCTGTCGATCTGGTCAGTAACTTTGCTGTCAGCTTTGACTTAGAGCTTTAGACCTTCATGTTTAAACTCCTTCCAAGTCATAAGATCACCTTTTCTATACTTTCATGTCAATTACTTCACGGTGACGGCAACTGCCTTTCCTCTGGCCTTGACCTCATGCAACCTTACTCACTTTATATTCATGCAAAACACTGCTGTGAAGTCTATTATCTGAAGTCCCCAGTTTTAGGATGAGCCCATGTAATTTCTCTCACTGTGCTCTCTTTCTACTGCATCAGAAACAAGATATTCGTTTTCCCCTACCCTATGATTTCTCTTTCACCATCAGGTCATGATGTCATTCTTTACAAACCACTTGATACATTTCCAGACTGTCAGTGTTATGTTCTCTCTCCCAGCACATCATAGGTTTTAAGAGTTCCCTGCAAACACCCACAAAGCCATGCCAATTACCTTCCTTCTTTTAAACTCTTCCCAAGGCACCTAAAAAATCAAATGCTTCAGCATTAAACTGCCACATACAGAGATGCTTTCCCTTCAGTTTTCCCTTTGTCTTCCCTTTGCCCGCCTCCACGGCTGCTCTGGGTTTTTGCAGTGCTCAGCACAGGGCAGTTCTGTCCTGGGACCATAGCTCCCACAGGCTGCAGGGATGCTGAAAAGAATCATCAACAAGTATAAAATCTATATAAAAGGTAAGGCAAGGAAGCACGCCATATTAAGTCACCTTCCTCACACCACTGCAAGACTTGATATTAAGGCAACAAGGAAAAATTTTAACTTGTGCTGTCATGCAAACACCAGAAATTGAAGAAAGAATAGTAACCAGTCAGCCTCCATCCTATATACCTCAAATGTGTGGTATGTCTTTTCTTGCTTTCCTCTGTGTTCTGTAAGTAGCTGAGACTTGAAATGATAATTTGTGTTCATCTTTTCGAGCCTTGCAGATATCTCATCACCACAGCGTTACTCCAAGTAATGAAACACAGACATTAATTCACTGTGTTACTACCTCCCCCAGACATTCCAGAGGCAGAAAGCAAAACTGCAAAAGTTCTGCAGCATATATAATTTACAAGATGTTCTTAAATTAAAACAAAAAAAAAAAAAAAAAACCCATCTTGATAACACGGGCAGGATCTGATGTCCGAGAAATATATTCAAGTCTGCTTCAAAATGTTGGCATTTTCAAGACAAGACCATTTAAAGGGCATAACCTAATGAATCATTAGCACCAAAGCCCATCTAAATTAAAATTATAATAAGATGCTTTTAGAATCATCGCACCCACTTTTTTTTTCCCTCTCCACCCTTTCTATTTCACTTTCAGAGAATATCCAGAATTCCATTTACTTAAATGTGCCCTTAAAAATGGCTCATTCTGATAGATTTGATGGAGTCTCTTTCTCTTCTGTGACAGGAAATAAATTGAACCTAATGTTTTTAAAAAAGAAAATGTGTCAGATCATGTTCCTATTCTCAATGGAAGGGGAAAGACATTTCTCTCATTAGCAGGATCTGTCCTAATTTCAGATTAAGTTTTACATGATATGCATGAAATACATATATTTATATTCTTTCTATAGATGTCTACTTAATACAATGACATTTTTGTTCACACTTTAATACTTTCTGTGGGTTTTTATGAGAATTAAATAATCCAAAATAGGATCTCCTCAGTATTATATTCAAGCTCTATGATGTCCAGAAGCATTTAGGAAATGGCCCAGGGAAACAAGGAAACAAACAAACAAACATACCCACCTCTAACAGCTGAAACTCAAAATATTTGAGCTCTGTGAGATACGGCTCATCTCCGCTCTGGCTCAGCCTGCTTGTGAGGGCACAGCAAAAACCACAGTCCCAAATTCTCAGGGAATTGCAGAGAAGACTTGATCACATTACCAAGAGCAAGTTTTGATCTGAATGAGCTGAAGAGGCAACATTTTAGGCACTGAAGCCTTTCCCAAACTTTATGCCCAACCCATTTACAGCAACTGACAAAGGGTACAAGCTACTCCCCAGTGTCACATAATCCAATTTATTATGACGGAACTGCAAATGGCTCTTTTCTGAATAAGCTTACATTGTAAATTCGTTATTTCTGGATTCTCATGTTCTCCTCCTACACCAGCACCACGCAAAAAAAAAAAAAAAAAAAAAAAAAAAAGCAGCAGTATCTCTTTAAGCTGCTTCCTAAAACATGAATATTTGAACCCTGAAGGATGGAACCTGAGAGAACCGTTCCTGGGAAGTTTACTCGTAAAATCTTAAGAGTTTACCTAAATAAATTTCCTTATGTCATTCACTGCAAATTAGTCCTCTTTAACTGACCTGTGCCTATTTTTTTGTGCCCAGACAATTTGTGGGTCTTGTTACATTTGAGTCGCAGATGTCTGCAGAGGTGAAATAAAGCTAATTCAGGAACAGAATAAGCAGAATCAAAAAAGAAGCCCTAAATGCTTGAGGTCACATATCAAATACAGATATAATTTTAAAATACATTAAATTTCTATAATGGTTGAACTGACAAAGCAGCAATCTGGATTCCTCACCCTGCTACCAGCGCTTAAGGATGCCAACATCTGAGGTACGCGTTCAGCCTGTATTAGAGATAGGGTGAGAAAACTGCGAAGAAAAAAAAAAAGCCCAATTTATGAGCTCTAGTTCCTAAATCATTTAGTTGCTGCCAGAAAGCCCACCCACATACACACACAGAAATGAGCACCTATAGTATGGATGCTATGTACACCCACTTTACCAGACTGCTGTTAGTCATTTCCAGCAATATCTCTATTGAATCTCTGTTGCACAAGTCAGCATGTAAGCCCAAGTATTAATTTTTACTCCTTTTTTTAATCTTTAAACACATTAATGACAGCTGAAAGGTGAAAGAAGTACAAGCTAAATACAAATATTAATTAAAGGAAAATATTTTTATATTTGTTTTGATTTAAATGGTTTAAGTGGGATAAGCAGAAGCAAAGAAGCTGACTGTATGGAGAAAGGGGAAGAGACAATAAGAGTTATTTGTGTAGATTTATCATTGACTTATTAAACCAAACAGAGCGTTGAACTATACTTGGTAGGGAACAGTCTCGTGCTGCCAAAAAGAGACGGACGGACGGCATTATATTCTTCATACATTCTGTTAATTTGTGCATTTTCCTCTTTCAAAAAAAGTGTCAGAATCAACTGTGATCACTTTGTGATCATTTTCCACTAAGAAGCCACTAATTCAGTATTTCACAAATCTGAAATTCCTGGGGAATGTGGCATTCCACACTACTTGCTAGATCCATTGCTCAGGTTATAAGCATCCATCTTTTTGGCTTCCCTGCCAAGGGAAGGGTCTCTTAGAGCTACAAGGCTGCTGTGCCAAGGAGTAGCCCTCAGAATTTGGAAGGGCTGTTCAGAACTATTTCACTCAAAACCACAATCCATTTCATTTTTCCAAAAAGGTAAGAGAATTTTGTAAAACTGACCTGGCAAGTGAGATCATGAGCCTAAGGAGAGCCAAATTAAATTCAACAAATTCTCTCTGAAGTAGCAGCTAAGGGAAAGAAGCACTTAAAAGAAAACTGAATCGTGAAATAAAAGATAATCTGATCACCACACACAATTACAAGGAAGAGTAAATCATTACAAAAAAAAGGGCTTAAATATATAATCTATTTCATTCATTTTTTTCCCAAGTATAAACAAAAAGTCTTTATCTCAAATTTTTGAGGGCTTATAACTAATTAAAAATATTCATAACAAACAAAATTACTTGCTCAGTCCAAGTAAAGTCTCTGCCCACATAAATCAAATCAACCTAGAATCACAAAAAATATTCCCAGCTTGCTTTATACTCTTCAACCCTCAGCAAAAGCTCAGCAAAAAATAGATCTGCAGCATATTCTGAAAGTTAAATTTGGGCTATTTTGGACCTCAGGGAGAATAAATTCTGAAATCAAAGAATCTTCATGGAAACCCCCTATCACCATTTCCTTTCCATTAAGAGAAAAGCTCGATCATTTATGCATCTCTGCAGATGATATCTGTGATAATACACAGATACCTAAAAAATAGCCTGCTAAAAGGGCCAGCTGAAATATTTTTCAATGAATCTAACTCAGTTCTGAACAGTAAGCATCTTGCAAAGATCAGAGGTATGTTATAACATCCTACAGACAGCCTAGAATCAGTATTTGAGTCATTTTAAGGTGTAGGTCATCCACTTTTAGCATATATCTAAGTCTCAAAGAGGAAAAGGTCCAGATGCCTAGAGTAGATCTCAGACAACTGCCACCTTTTAGCTATGGAAGACCGAAGAACACCTTTTGGCTCAAGACTGGCACCCGATCAGATTTTTTCAGTGTTTCTAGGATCCAAGAAAATCAGCACAATATTCAGACTCATGTCCTGTAAGAAGCATATTTCAAGGATTTCTCAAAGGCATTTTGTGAGGTCCAGACTAAAAGGAGCACAACTTGGACTCCCTGACTCTGGGTGGTTTCTCAACACACCTTCTCTTCCTTTCTCCCAGCCTTACTCTCATCACAGTCACTCTCATCTGGGCTGAATCTTCACTGTTTTGCTGCCTTCCACACACTTGTCTCAAGCACTCATTAAGATCACATGATACAGGGAGGAAGAGCTGGGTGTCACTGCAGTTTATGCCACTCATGCTGATTCGTGTATGATGCTGAATAAAAGTGGGTGCAAAGCCCAGATTACTGTCTCACAGGTCAATCTACCTCCAGTTCAACAAATTAACATGGCTACACATATTTCATACCTAGGTGTGGAATACATATCTAGGTGTGATAAAGTTGACTAATACAAAACACACCTTTCACAGTCAGAACATAATCTAAGGCTGCTGAGGAAAGTCTAGACAATTGAAAATGTCATGTATCAGCTTTCATAAACTTCTGGAAATAATTCAATTTTGTTAATCACCTACAGTCACAAAACTTGTATCAGACTGCCAAGATGCCAAACACCAAAGTCTAAGGGAAGTGGACATTTCCTAGTGTTTTCAACTCTTTGCTCTCATTTATTTCTCTAATCATAATCCAAAATCCTGCAATAAACAAAATAACTAGCCTGAGTTTCAGAGCACCATTCACATTAAGGAGTATAAAAAAAACACCCTGCTTAATATATATTTGCAGTGCACCAGAGAAGAGTCAAAGCCATAACATCAGACTTCAAACTCTGCCAAGGACACAGGGAGCTCACAGCCACTGTTCAAAATGAGAAATATTTAATTATGCAAAAATTAATTAATATTAGAATTACAGCTTTTTCCTTACATGGGTCTTAATCCACACTTTGTCCACCTTTTACCGTGAAGCCCTTCTTCAAACAAACACGTACAGGCTCTCCTTAAAATTTCATGTTCCGAGCAGATCTTTATACGGTGACCTTATTCTGATTATCTATCCACAGTTTTACCCGTCCCATTTGTTCCCTAGCAAATGGCATTTAAAATTCCAGAGTAGCTTCACAAACTTCACATGCAGCTGACAGTGAACTCCCAGATTCCTGAAGGTTTTTCTGATATATTGTGCCATGGGACCCAGAGATATACACCTCTCAGAAGTCTGAATGGAGAGAAACCTTCTGAAATTCAGTGGCAGAGGCACGCTCCACAATTTGCGCCCAGAAAAACAGACACTAATTTTAAGCACAAAATATAAACCCTCTGCAAACCACTCAAAAGTGTGGAAAGTAGTGGCTGGGGTGATCAGCGGGCTGGAGCTCCCCCCCATACAAAGACAGGCTGAGAGAGTTTGGGCTGTTCAGCCTGGAGAAGAGAAGCTGCGTGGAGACCTCAAAGCAGCCTTCCAGTATCTGAAGGGGGCATATGAGGATGTTGAGGAGGGACTCTTCATTAGGGACTGTAGTGAGAGGACAAGGGGTAACGGGTTAAAACTTAAACAGGGGAAGTTTAGATTAGATATAAGGAAGAAATTCTTTACTGTGAGAGTGGTGAGGCACCGGAACAGGCTGCCCAAAGAAGTTGTGAATGCTCCATCCATAGCAATGCTCAAAGCCAGGCTGGACAGGGCGTTGAGCAACATGGTCTAGTGTGAGGCATCCCTGCCCATGGTAGGGGGGTTGGAACTAGATGATCTTAAGGTCCTTTCCAACCCAAACCATTCTGTGATTCTATGAGTCTATATACATAGCTGGTAAAGGCAGTAGTGATGGCAGTTCAGCAGAAAGACAGCTCTGCATCTTGGGTCCTTATCTAAATGTGCATAGCCCAAATTTCTTTTAAATGTGTGTCTAAAATTAACACATCAATTCATATCTAACTGCCTTAGTTAGCAGCCTCACTCTCAAAAAACTTCTGTGAACCCAGCAGATCTCCTAAATCCAAGACATTTCTTTGAGATCACCAGTTCAGGGCTGGAGACGAAACAGTCGCAGCTCTACACACCAGCTTCTGGGTGTCTATAATTTAAAGGTACCTAATGTGCTCTATTATACAGTCCTGTTTTCAGTTGTTTCTAGTTTCGCCAGACTCTCAAAATCTGCACTGAAATTTTCTACAGCAGAAGTCTGCCTCAGGCTTCCCTTCCTCCCCTTTTGTTTTCAGAGTTTCAGTTAAAACTGCTCAGCTATTTCTGAGAACAAAGAACTAGAAGAAAAACATGTTGTTTTGTCCATTGTTTAAAAAAAAAAATAAATCCTGGCTTCGAATCTCTTCTGTCTCCTTCTTTTGTGTGGGACATAAAAGGTCACGTAAAAAAATATCACCCTCATGCTAGGTATATGGATTATTATATCCCTGTGAAAAGCTGTCCAAATTTGGCAAAGAGCCTCCTAGGGATTCTGGTTCATATGCATCTGTAGAGACTTCAGAGGCAACTTTTGTATTTTCCCAAGGTTCAGTTGCCACTTAAATGCTCTAATCCTTTCCCTGTTCTTCTTCCTCATTTCTGCCTGGGCTGCCCTGTGGCCATGCCCATGGCCCCAAAGCAAACTCTTGGTGTTTCTTACCTATCCTCACCTAGGCACGCCGGAAGCTCTTAGAGCTGGGGCTTCAAAGCTCTGCTGTGCCCCTTAGATCAATGTTTCAGGCGGAGAAAATAAAATAAAAGGGAGAAAAGAGCTGCAGGACACAAAGTGAAATAACAAACCAGCACCAGGCGACAGCTAGGTAAGCTAAGGCGGAAGATAGTCAAGGAAGAGCAAAAAAGGACTACATAAGAGAAAATGTAAGGAAGATAATGGTACAAACAAAATTTAGGAGTCCCGTGTTGTTTTCCACAAGTGGAACCATCAGGAAAGTGGGAATCATACTGCTGGCCGTGTAACTGCCAGAGGCACTAACACTGTTCTGGTCTATGGTCCAGAGACTCGAGGTTGTGTTAAGTGATCTTAAAGACCATGTGATTCTACTTTTTATATATTTTAGGCTTTTTTATTTTACTCTTCTTTTTTTTTTGTTCTCTATTTTTAAAGTTGAGAAGCTACATTAAAAATATTTGTGATGAAAAGCCAAGTATACTGGTATACGGGAAATACCAGTATTATTGTATTTACATACAACCTAAATTCACTTCCCTTATAAATACAAATCATGATACTGCTTTTAATAACACAGTCACCTGCCTCATTCACTGCATGAGAGAAATCTACCTTGGGAAAAATCTTGAACCATATGGTGCAAAAGGCTATCATTTATAGGATCCATACCTCAACCTTTACAGGATCCATACCTCAGCCAAACAAGAGACACAAAGCAATTAACACAAAGCAATTAACTGAAAAAAAAAGCAAGGGTAGTCTTCTGGTAAAAGTATTCCATTTTTGCAGTTGAAAATAAATAGGAGTCTATCTCTTTTATCCCTTTTTACAGTTACTAACTGTGTACTCTTTGTCTATGAATTCCTAATGCAAGGCACCCGGGGTCAGGTTGGCAAAGGTACCAAATACTCCCACCTAAAATGAATAGGAGCTGTGCTTTCAGCATATAAAGGACCATGAGATACCAAATGTTTGTAAAGGAATTGTGAGATGTTAGTTATGCAAGGTGGATAGGCCCTGTTGAAAGTTGCAGTGTCAGTGTTCTAGCTTTCTTTTTCTGAGATAAGATGAATCCTTTCTCAAAAAGATTTTGAACTGCTGAATTAATCTTTCTTTGTAAATGACTTGCAGACTTAGTTAAGCACACCATGGGGAGGGGCGAAACAAAACATGGGTTTGTACTAATTCTGGGGTTTGAAGGTGCTATCTTATGTAAGGCCTAAATCTGAAGAAATGGGGTGTTTAGTAACTGAATGAGACCTTGTTCCATGGTTGTACTAATGGTGTACTTGAGAACTATGCTACAGCACATTTCTAGAAGGGCATACAGCAATCTTGTGTAAATCCCATTTGTTCTTAACTTTTACCTTGGGATTTTCTAAATCTAAGTTTTTACTCTGCTATTCTTCATATTTTCTTACCATGAATCTTGTTGACTCTTCATAAAGTATCTGAGTCCATGGGAGAAATCATGCATGGTGATGGATAGGATACTTTCCAAGCAGTTGTCATAGAGTCCCCCCTATAATAAGATGAGAATTAAGCATAGTTATTTCTCTACTAGGGTACCAGGTGCCCATAAAAATGGTAATTTTCAGAAATGAATCAATAAATATAGCTAATTATTGGCAAATAGCCTAAAGCTATCCCACATTTTAGGGCTCTGATCTTCTCATAACTCATATGTTAGGCAGGGTCAGGTTTGAATCATTATGTAACTGTGAATCCCCTGGAAAAAGCGTGGGAGCTCCAGGCTGCACTAGTGGCTATTCAGTAGGTGGCATTATATCCCTAAAGACGGTGCCAAGACAGTCCCCCCGCATAATATTTCATAAAGCAACTTGCAACCATAATCCTCATCTTCGGACCCAATCTGTCCTTACAATTCAGTAATCCCATATAGTTTCCTTTCTGCAGAAGGACACAAATGGAGGTGTGAGTTTCAGCTTTCCTACCAGTTTCTAGAGGAACTCTGTGTTCAGCCTCATGCAGAGGGATGCAGACACCTTAGGCACAAGGAGTTTCTCAAATCCTCTTTCTGTCTGTCACAGGTCTATACTTTGGCACCTATGTTATAGGTGGTGGCTTGTGTGCTCCAACCCTTAAACTCTGAGACTAGATGTTAGTAGCTAACTTTTCTCAGCAAAGGAACCCACAAAATTTGCAGATGCCGGTCTTGATCCTGCACAGAAGACAGCCTAAATGTGCTGAACGGGGGGCACTCATTGCCCACTTGATTCAGACCTGAGGGCTCCATTTGCTGTTAGGGCTCAGAAAAACTCAGAGAGAAACAAAAATAAGGCAGAAATTTTTAATGTTTGTTGGGGAAGGAAGTTGCTGTGAAGGTAATATATAGCTAGAGACAAACCAGATGCTTAAGATAGATACATTTAAAAGAAACACAAGTTGGAAATAGTCTTCTGCAATAGTAAGCTAAACCTTGGAAATAAGGGACAAACTAGACCCATATCCTATAGCTGCTTACGGAGCTTTGTAACTCCACATTATCTGTATACTCCCCTTGACCTCTAGAGCCTAGATTTCATTGAAAGTGGATGGACAGACCTGTAATTTCTTAACTGACCTTTGAAAATAGGATTAATTCCTAAACCTCTGAAGTACTTTGGCAAACTTTATCCTGAGTTGTTTCCGTAGAGACAATAAACCACACTGGATTTTAAGTTTCCTACTATATGCTTTTTTCTCCTTACACACGGAGTCTCCTATTTAGTACTTGACAGGGAGGGTTTGAATGTAAGTGATCCACTTCTTATTTATGGATGTCCTTTTGTTTTGTTTTTCAAAGAGTATGCGCAGAGAATGCACAGCATGACAAAGATACGAGAAACTGAAAAAGAGAAACTTGACGCTGGTCTCTAAACTGGCCTGGCTGTGTAGGTGTGGCCCCTCATACTATTACACTGATTACTTTGTTGAGACTGAAACTGTAGTTTGTGGAATTTAGCCTAAGAAAGAACAAGCTGCCTCTATTTTGATATCCAGAAAGGGAGGGAAGGGGGGAATGGCAGGAGATTGTATTATGCCTGAAAAAGCCATTTAGAAAACTAGCATCATTTTAATTCTGTTTCCTCTGAAAATCTCACTGGTTGCTACATCAGCCTTTGAACCACGTTCTCACCAATGCTGTTGTTTCTCAGTCTTTAGAGTCAGTTTATTCAGTTGGTTATGAATGACTTTCAGCCGCTCTGTAAGTTGTTATTGTCCAGGCCCCATTGCAATGAGGGGTCGCTTGCAGTTTCCATTATAAACCCAGGTTTTCAGGTGTTTATTATAACTTGGCAGTTTTCAAATCTGGGTTAAAAATTGGTACACTTCTTTGTTTGT